>NC_072733.1:179727178-179901918 GCF_026930045.1 Uloborus diversus | reverse complement strand
CTAATATTATAAAGAGAGAGGGAGGATTTTTGTGTGTTTATATGTTCGAGGTAATCTCCGGATTCACTGCACCTATTTGAATAATTCCTTCACTATATGAAAGGTGCTTTCTTACTGAGTGACATAGGCTATAATTCGAAATAATCGGATAAATAGTTCTTTTTTATTCTAATTTAGGCCCAAATTTCACATAAATTCCCGAATATGGGAGTGAAAAATTGCTTGCACATATTAATATAATACAGGGTGTTCCGTTTTAACCTGAAATACATTTATTTCCACAATCGTTAGTCCTAGATGCATACTTCCAATTGCAAAAATGTTCAAAATCAGATGCAGAGTTAAGATGTTGAAAGTTTGAAGTTAAAATTAAAATGAGTCAAAAAATACAAAATTTAACTCTATGTGAATTTTTCCAATTTTTTAAGTTTTTTTTTGTTTATTTTGACCTTTGACCTTCCATAAAATTTTTAGTTCAAGTGGAATCGATGGGAATTTTTCATATATCATTCACAATGATGCATTTAAAGTTTGTACCAATTTTCAGCACTGTATGAATGTTTTCAATTTTTTTTAAAAAAAATTTCAATTTTGACCTTGCATAAACTTTTTAGCTCCACTCGGAGCGATGAGGACTTTTGACATTTCATTTATAATGATGTTCTTAAGGTCTGTACCAATTTTCAGCTTTATGGGAATTTTTCCGAACTCGAATGTCTATTTTGACCGGGCTATGACCTTAAAAGAGGGAGCTAGTATTCAGAGACCTGGGCGATACATCGATACATCGCAAAACACCGGTGTCAAGCAATCATCGCCACGCCGATGTTTATATTTACTGTTCTTCCGATACACCGCGATTCCCGGTGAAACGCGATGTATCACGATACATCGTGATGCGCCGCGATGTTTCCAATGGCATCAGAACGTCTGAGCGAACCACGATGCTTGCGAAAGACCGCGTTCGTTGAAACACCGCGATGCGTCGGAAGGAAGAACGGCCTCATAATGATTCGGCGAGATTGCGCTCGCTCGGGGCCATCGCGATTCTCGTCGGCTCGCTGATACACCGCGATGCGTCACGATGCGTCGGAAGAATTGCCTTCGCCGATATATCGCGGATGACTCGGCGAGACTACTCGCTGATACACCGCGATGCGTCACGATGCGTCGGAAGAACTGCCTTTGAGGACTGAAGTCGAAGCATCGCTTCTCGCAACCAATGGCGAAGCATCGTGATATTATGTCGATGGCAGGGCCGTAGACAGGGTGGGGACCGTCGGGCTAAATACCCCCCGAAATTCTAGGACACAAACTTTTTAGTCCTTCCCTTTTTTTAGTTTTTCCTTCTCCACTCAAAAGAAAAAAGAAACGAAACAACCAAGACTCTGAATCCTCTAATCAAAACGTTTCCCCTTCACCTTGACCTTGCTACTTCTTTCTTTCAGTCACACCCCTTCTCTGACTCCCCCCCCCCCCCCCGCACAAAAAATGCGCAGTGGACTGGGGTCATTGTTTGAAATGGGGAATGTCTTCCAAAATATGAAATTAAAATGAATCTTCTGTGTTTTTATGTGGCTCATGCTTTTGCAGGCCTTGCGCCTTACCCCACCCCCTCCCCCTTCGTGGACACCCTTGATTTAATGAAAAGAAAATACATCGAAATATCGCGATGTTTACTGGCGATGTATCGCGATGTTAAAATCTGCAACATCGCCCAGCACTATACAGAGAGTGACGCAGGACTCCCTTTTAAGTGGGAAATAGAATATCTCCAATTTTAGGGGGCCCTGGGTTTCTCCTTCAGAGGAAATTTTGTAAAATGGATTAAAATTCTGCAGTTTGAAGCCTTATAAAGGTTAATTGGATAAACATAGAAATTGATAACTAGATTATACAGTTGTACAGTATTGGTCAAACTTTGTAAGAAACAGCCATTTCAAGTTTGAAAGAAAAAATAAACTATAGACTTCTCATTACAACAACCTTTTTTTAATTATAAGTAGTGCAGAAAACCAAAAGGAATGGAGGTAGTGTATCATTTTTTTTCCTGGCTAATCAGATTAACAATATGGTGTAGAAGTAATTGGAGCCCACTTTGCTTAAGATTTTCAAAGACTTATCCAATTATTTTCAAGGATTCTAGAATAAATAAAATTATTTAACACATTTCATTTGTACCTTCCAATCTCTGATTTTTAGTACTTGATTGTAAATTTTTATAATCCTGTTCTAACTTTGTGAGAAATAGCTATTTTAACTTTAAAAGAAAAAAGAAACCATAGATTTCTCATGATAACAACTTTTCTTCAATTGCAAGTGGGGCAGAAAACGAAGAGAAATAGAAGTAGTGTGTATTTTTTCTTGTGCTAAACATATAGACAATATGCAGAAGTAAGATAAAAGCAATCAATACAAAAAAATTTCCAAAATACTACATTCAGGATTGAATAAATAGCAAGATATGAAACATGTGAGGCACAAAAATTTATTTCAAATAATATGTTACAAACGTGAGAACCATGATTTTTACATTTTTAATACAAGATGTGGCAAGGAGCTGAATTTGACTTTTTTTGGCGTTCCTCCCCCTCTACCATTTGTTAGAAATTTTAAAATTTAAGGTTTGTAGCCACACATTTCCAAATATTCAAGGTTTTCCAGCACTCAAAAATTAAATTAGTTTTTTCAAGCAATTTAATTTTTTTAAGGAACAAATTATGAATTTTTTTTTTGGGGGGGGGGGGGAGTTAGGGACCCACTTCAAAGCAGGAGCCCTAAGCAATAGCTTGTTTATCTTATAGGCAAATTCAGCCCTGTTTGTAATTCACTCTTGCCTGCAGATTTTTGCTTGATTTTTTGTAATATTTACGAAAATTCATAAGTTTTCACGGTTAAAGGATTTTTACAATTTTACCAATCTTTGTTAGGTTTTTATAGACTTTTATAAAATTTCAGTGATTTTTTCCAAAACTTTTGATGACTCAATTATTTAGATTTCAATAAAGACAAGGACTGACTCACTTAGACTTAGATGATTCTGACTTACCTTACTTTTTAAACAGTATTTATAAAGTAAGTAAAATTTTACTCTCTCTCTAAGTAAAAAGATTCATTTAATCAGAACACTCAGATAACTGAAATTTATTCAGTTTGCAATAGTATTTATTTTCTCTCTCTCTCTCTTTAAAAAAAAAGAGAGAGAAAGAGAAGGGGAAAAAACTATGCTTTTTAGAATTTCTCAAAAGGCCAATTAATCTACTAAGAACATAAATATTATACACAAATATATTTTAAATGCGGACACAAATCATAACGAGTAGATCGTTCTGTTAGCATGAATAGGGGATGGGGAGTTTTTCCCCATTTACTTTAGGTTCTAATTTGTTAAAATAATCGTCAATTATTATAAGTGTTGCAGCTTAATGTTTTGCTCGTTTAGCCTAATTTTTAATTAATAAACTTTCCCAAATGGTTTTCAGTCCAAAATATTGAATTTATACACATTTTCAGCACCCCAGTGACAACTGTACTATTTGTATTTAATGTTTGTTTTTTTTTTTTTTTTTTTTTCTTCCTTTTCTTTTCTCCCATTACAAAAGAACATTCGCTTTTCTCTTCATTTTCATTGAACTATTCAAAAAAGAAAAAAATATTTTTTTTAAAATTTTTGGAAGATGTGTTCTTACTACATAAAGTCCTCCCAAAACTGGGAGGGCATTGCCCCCCCCCCCCCCCCATAAATCCGCCCATGCAAATTTATGATATTGCCTTGAAAAAAAAATTTTTTTGTGTTGAAAAGTGCTTGATTTTTTTTTCTCTCTGAAGGGTATGAACCCTGAGCAAGGAACGACCTAAGCTTATACGTTCAGATAAAAGTTTTGGAAGCAATTAAAAGTAAGAAAAAAGAACAGAAGGATAATTGCAAAAGAATTTGGGATTTCTGAACAACTCCGGATTTGAGAATAAACACCAAAACGCTGATAAAACTGTGGGAAAGCTCTTTAAGAAAAAATAAAACGAAGAAAATGTAGATTTTTTATGTATTCTCATATGTTAGTACAAGTAATTTTTTTTTATTTTTTACACAAAAACATTAGATGTCTTAATTTTGATGAAATTCATGTCTATATTTAAGTAACAAAGAATCATTTATGATTTACCATAGTAATAATGAATATAATACCAGCAAAATACTTTAAAATATATTTCTTGTATTCCACGTATAATCGAATACCCCGCTTAATCGAATAAGACGGGTCAGAACCGTTGATATTTGTTTAAGCAGGGCTGACTATATTATGAGAAATGCTAGTTGAATCCATAGTCAACGAGGATGAGCTCAGTTCAGATTCAAGGATCCATACTCATAATTGTATCAATCATTTCAAAAAGAGCTCATCTCAAGAGGCATTTGCTATCATTTTCTTTATGAAATGTGTTTTTAACATTTTAGCTTTCATTTAAATGCAAAAACAGCTCACATTTAGATTTCTTATTGGTTTAAAAGACAGGCACCCAAATCAAGTGATCTTTGTAAAACCTATTAATTAAAAAACATGTTTCAGAAAAAAAAAAAAAAAGCTTACAATTTTTAAAGAGCTGTTTCCAAATGACTGATTCAGTTTATCTATTCAGTGTGTACACTGGTTTACAATTGCAAAGGACTGATTCCAATGAGCTATGTAGTGCTAAAAAAAGTAAGTGTAATTCGATGCCAAGTAAAATATACTAAAGCCAGAACTCTAGAACATTGCAATGATGATAATTTATTTTGCTCTGAAATCCAGAAGGCGTTGAAAAGTGTTCAAAGAACGAAACGGTCATTTTAGGCTGAATACGTAAAAGTGAATAAACGTAATTACCGCCCCCCAGGCGTTCCGGCATAAGATGTCAATATGGGACATGGCTGCCATGGAGAACGATACAAGCTTCCACACGTCATGGGATGCTTTATATAGCATTATCCAGCTGCTGTTGGGGTAATTTATCCCCTTCTTCTGTCAGTCACGGATAAGGTTGTTCTTGCTTATTGGAGGGCGTTGTCCACCAGCAAGAGTGCTCTCCAAAGGACCCCAAACATTTTCAATATGATTCAGATCTAGAGAATGTGCTGGCCATCCAATTGGTTGAATATTTTGAGTGAGCTTGACAGCCCTGGGCGGCTTCTCTCCAATTGTAATGCTAAAGACATCATTACAAACAAGCAAAACACTGACTTGTAGACCATGGGATGTACAAAACAAGCTGACAGGCGTATAGTCTTACTGCATTCAAACGTCAGGCCACAGTTTTTCGGGATATTTGCTTGCTAGTAGCAGCTTGAAACTGCTTTGCTACCTCAGTAGCTGTGTTGCGCTGGTTCCTTTTGGTTGCTAGCACTAAGTACCAATCTTCTGCTGACTTCGTATTGCATACACAACCTCCCTTGTGACATTTGCTACACATTCCGTTTGTTATAAATGATTTCTAAACTCTCGAAACAACCCTGTGGCTGGCATCGAACTTCCTGGCAACATCTAAATTTTTCTTCCCTTCTTCGATGTTGCCAACCACAGGGCCACCCATAAAATTATCTAAGGGATATCAGGAAGACATACTGAAAAATGCAAGTTCGTCAATTGATTCTTTCCCATCAAACTTTGCTTTTGAGCAGCAATAGTCATCTCGCACCCAATCCTTTATATTGCTTGTTAGTGTTATCACATGACCAGCAACGTCGTAAATCTAAAATTTGCATACTCATAAGATATCTTACTGTGTCCAGAACTTATACTAATTTCCATATTTCCTTGTCTTCCATTTTGTGGTTGCTAATGGTGCTATTGCCATTTGTCCTTAGCAATTGTCCATCCGTGTATTAGTTAGTGAAATAGCTGCCTTTCTTTCAAAATTAATAATTTATGTAGAAATAACACACTTGAGAGAAATGGTGCAGTATAACAAATTTGTACAAAATGAGATTTTAGTAGCCATAACAAATGAAAAGCAATAATAACAAAATCAGTTTTAAATATCTTGAAGAAAAGATTTTTTGGATTTCCTCCATTTTGCTCTCTGACCACTCCCATCCCTGCAATGTATGAAATTTTAAAATTTTATTCACTGATAATGGGACATCCTAGTCAATTGCCCCCTCTCCCTGCCTTTTGGAAACAATATTATGCATTTGTGTATGTGTGTATATAATATGTATCAAGTACTGTATCGTCGTCCCCCCCCCCCTGGAAAACTTTAAAATGGTTGTACCTAAAGTTATCTAATAGTTTCCGATGAATCCTTAAAATTGTTTGAGAGTCCTTAATTTTCAGTTTTAAAAATGAGTATGAACCCTGATTATATGCTCCAATGTAAACAGCTTTGATCTGAAGTGTTCATTATATCTGGAGGAATATAAAGGTACAAAAACATTCCCAGTTGTATTATTATCTGGTAGTATGAAAATATGGAACTTTCTATTATGTCCACTTTTTACCGGGTACATTCATACTCAAATTTTGAAAGTAATTACACAACAGTTTTCTAGATGTACTCTTGCTATTACACAAATATTGCTGAGTGAGTTTGGCAATTAATCGCTCAACTCTTGTAAAGCTTAAATAAAGTTTGTAGGACATATGCAGCCACACCAACAAGTTGCTCTGTTGCCAAGTGTAGCATTGATGCACCACCAAGATGCTTGCATACGAAAGGCAGAAACCAACACACCAAAAAGAAACTTGGCATTCATTAAGGAAACATGCATGCAATAGTAAATATAACATTGGTGCATTTCAGGTAGGCATTATATACAAAAAGAAATATGTAGTTTTCTGGGTAATTAATGCATTTTTATGTAGAAAACTGTTTTTCTTTAAGATTTGGACTATTTCAAATTCTGTGAGTAATTCAGGTTTCCTATCTGAAACAGTTGTTTCTATGATCCCATATACTTAAAAGAAAATCTTTTTAATCTGCAAAATTTTATTTAATAGACTTTATACTTTATCTGATTTTCATAGC
Source organism: Uloborus diversus (assembly GCF_026930045.1). Taxonomy (NCBI): domain Eukaryota; kingdom Metazoa; phylum Arthropoda; class Arachnida; order Araneae; family Uloboridae; genus Uloborus; species Uloborus diversus. Next base: position 179,894,916 of record NC_072733.1, on the reverse strand, counting down.
ATTGCACACTTATGAATAAAGTAATTTTTGTAAATTTCATTCTAGGAATAATTCTGATCGATATACCATAATTAGATTAAAAAAGTGGATTCCTGTATATGGTATTAACTGAATTGATGTGACATAATTGTTTAACCTTTCATTGAAAAAACTATATACAGTTGGCTCTCTGTTTAACAACTTTCAAGGGACCACAAAAAGTCGTCCTTAAGTAGAAAGCGTCTTTAAATAGAATGCATTAAACACTGTAGTGGACCATCTGGTGCCGTGAAAAGCCGTCGTTAAATAGAGAAAGTCGTTAAATAGAGCGTCGTTAAACAGAGAGCCAACTGTAATGCTACTTATTTGTCTACTTCAGTGGTGCCGAACCTACCGACCTCAAAGCTGATCCGCAGAGCCTGTTGTTTTGTTCATTACGATTCCAGAACAACCAATGATCTTCATTCGGTAGTAAAAATGATTACTGCAAATTTCTAGCCAAATGGTCAGATATTGTTTCTAAAAGACACATAGAAATGAGTCCCTGGAATGTCCACTTTATTTCGTTTTTATACTTTATTCTTTCTGTAAGAAAAATATACATTTTATTGTTATGATTTTAATTTTAGAGAACTTTAATGATATTCTATTTTTACATAGTATTTATTTTTCAAAAAAGAAATAATTTATTTAATTTTTAAACCATTCTTTAGAGTTATATAATGTACTATACTTTTTACAAATTATTTTTATACAACTTTTTTGTAACTAGAAGCTCAAGAAATGAATGTATCCTGGAGATTTTTTTTTTCTTTTTTTTTTTAAAGCACTATGATTGCAACTGTTTGAATTTAGTTTCAGACATTAAAAAATATGCTTAATGTTGCAATAGAGCTTTACATAATTCTTCAAAGGTTTGAATGAAAATATTGTAAATGAAATGCAGCATTTACAAATTATGCAAATTCCAAAAATTTTTGTCATTGAAAAGTAGTCTTGTAGATTGTGTGTAAATTATTTTTGTAGTCACTTTATTTCTGTTATATTTATCTTTTATGGTAGATTAATCAACAAAATTCGACCAAGTATGTTAATATAATTTATAATAATATTAGTTCGAAATGACGTGGATAAAGCATTTCCACCCGATGTATTTTTGGTGAAATCTATTTTATGCTAAGAAAATGTATTATGACGTTGAATGGAATAAATAGTTGATAAGTGTAGTTGACAAATGAAATGTGGTATAAGAGATATCTTAAAAATATAATCACTGTTAAAAAATTATGTATATATTGTTCGGATCTATGCAACTTCTATATAATGGATTGTTTTTTTACCATTAAATTTTCAACACTTCATCGTGAGTATACCAAAACACCAGTGGTACTTATGTTTTATAAACTTATTGTATTTTATTTTACAGTTAGAAATTGATTCATGCTTTCAACTTCTATGAAAATTAATTTCATATCTTGAATCTAGTGTCAAATAACTTTTCATGAAATTTATCAGTATACTTGTGGTAAATCATGAATAATGTATAATATTGTACAGAACATTTTATGTATCAAGCATTGTTTTGTGGTAACTGTTAAATAAAGTTTAAATTAAATGTTTTTCATAAACGTCTTTGAAGTTCCTAACTTAATATTTCAAGGCAACATTATGAGATCATGAAGCGGCAGCGGCAGGTATTTGTTATTCTTAGTAGTTCATTAAAAAAGCTTACATACAACCAGGGGCTGCAGAGAGTCGGCAGGCCCCTAGTCAGTTTTTTCCACCCCCTCCCCCTTCCAAAAAAAAAACGATTGAAAAAAAATCAAAATTGCTTAAAACAATTTACTCTATTTTAAATGTAGCAACAGTAAATACCAAAAGAGTAACTTTTTTAAACACTCATAAATTTAACTCAGAAATACTACTTGCTACATAATTCAAAAAGAACAGAAACATGACACGGAAATTTACACATCAAAATCAAATTTTCATACATTGAAACTATGCATATTCACAACATTGAACTTATTTCAAAGCAACCTTCCTTGCTTTTTGATTTGCAAAATTTTATAACTTCATAGAAATTCAAGTTTCTTGAAAGATGCTAAAACTAGAGTTGGGGCAAACCTAACCTGGCAGCATTGTGAAGACTATGCAGATCTTAAATTCTGCATTATGACTCTGCTAAATTAAGTTTGCCCCAACTGTAGTTGCTCGTTGCATTGTACTTTAGGATTTAGTTTTGTCTATCCATCTCAAATTAAGAGTATTCGAAGAACACAGATAATATTTTATCAATAATTAATCTTTGTTCAACATGTAAGATAAAAAAACTAAGCTAACTTAGTAACCAAAATAAAATGTCTTTTTACAGTACTATTTCTAACGTCTGAAAACAATCCTTTGAAGAATCTTCGATTTTTGCTTTCTTTTATTAATGATCAAAATGACGGCAAAAAATACATCAAGATGACCAGTGGAGTAACTAGCCGATGGTTTCGAGGGGGAGGGGGTTACACAGGGCCGCCAAGAGGCAAGGTGGGCACTTAATCACCTTTGTTATTGTCCCTACCCCCTCTAAAAAAAGAAAGAAAAATAATCAAAGCTGCTTTCTAGAAAACAGTTAATTTTAAGTGCCACAACAGTAAATATCAAAAGAGAAAATTTTAGTAACAATCACAATTTTAGTTCAGAAATACTACTTGCTAATTAATTCAAAAAGAAAAAAAATGTCCCGTTAAGTTCAACTTGGCTTTTAAAAAAAATGTTTTTGTACGATGCAACGTCTAACGTCTAAAAACAATCCTTTGAAGAATATTCGATCGTTTTCTTTTTTTAATAATCAAAGTTATGAAAAGTTCATTTTTAAAACTATTGCAGTTTATTTTAGAGTGATAAACATAGGGGGACTAAATCAGGGGAGTACTCTCCACCACATAGAAGGTGAGCAAAAATACATTGAGAGGGGGGTCCTAGAGTGTAAACATGTTACTGACATCAGTAATGCAATTCTCAATTCAGCAACCTCTCTTTCTTATGGTAGTTCTTTTTTGGGGGGAGGTTGAATTTACATGCATGCATATACAGTCAAACCTCATTGTGACACTCCGGATGTGATGTGACATTTTCATGTCCCAAACTTATGCCATTTAATCTTAACAATAAGTGGCTCTGGATTTTGTGACAGTGTTTCGCGGTGAAACTGCGGTTAAGACGACACTTTAAGCTGCCCAGACAAGATCAGAGTTTTCTTTGCAATTGATGAATTGAATCATTTCAGTAAACTGAAAACATCCGGAAAAGTTTATTGTAGGAATTTCTGACTCTGACAAGAGATAAGAGACTTGTGTTATTATAGACCACACATGCCACCTCAAAAATGGCAAGGGGATGAGTAGATAATTTCTGAAAGCAACAGATTTTAGACTTTGACAAGACTATTGAAAGTTGGGATTTAGCCATCAAAATCTAATAAAATTAAGTGAAGAGTCCTTAATTTGGTTTCTTTCTTGTTGATAATTACAGGAAACACTTTTTCATTCACTTAATAATCAACTTCGTGAAATGTAGGAGCGTTAAAAATGCTATTCAAAAAATAAGCAAACCCTTATTGGAAAGTATTTTAGACTGAAAAAAATATATATACTGTGAAGCACCACTTTTCATTTCTGTGTATGAAAAAAAGTGTACAAATGAAAAACCATATAGCACGACAATTTATTATTTTGTTTTAAACTCTGCAGGGACCAAATTTTAAAAACTTATAATTGATTAAAACATATAAAAGAGAAATTATATAAACGGTGCGTCACTGTAGTAACATTAAGTGAAATACTTTTTTCTTTTAATTTTAGTTTTGCCACCCAATAATTGAAAACTACATTGGTTAAATTGAACTAAATACAACAAAATATTTATTCATTTATTAAATATATTTTAATTAAGAATTTTTGAGCTATTATGGTTATGGCGTCGCTCTGGTTGGGATGACTTTGTTGACAGTCCCAAAGATGTAATAACAAGGTTTGACTCTATATTAGGGTGGAGTGAAAAAAAATCAAAAACTGATAAATGTTAAGTAATAGTGCGGGAAAGTTGCATTTTGTAGAGATATTTAGTCATACAAAAGGATTTCGACAAAAATAATATCTTGAGGGCTCGCCCGTACCTTGAAGTTGACCCTTATTGCATAAAACTGGGAAAAGTAACAATTTCATCAAAAATAAAAAATTGATGTAGTATCACTTAAGAGTAGGCGTTTTGTGTAGATTACACACTGCATAATATCATTTTAATGATAAACTATACTTTAAAGTTCCATACATGCTTTGAATTTGACGAATATAGAGTCAAAATTGAATAACATCGTGATGCTCCATATATTGAGAAAAAAGTATTAGAAGTTATTATTTGCAAAAATTCGCTTCCATATGAATTAATTCTTACATAGATACGGAAAAAATAAGTAATTCAAGCATTTCTTATCCAGTTAAAAAAAGATAATTCTCCACTTTTTGAACATGTAAATGTAGCTTGAAACAGACAACATAATCCACACCCCAGAACAAAAGAAGTTGCTAAATAAATGTTAATATTTTTGAGCCTTCAAACTGTAATCACATTAATTACTATAAAATATAGTTTGGCGTGCTAGTTGAACTATTTGACTCCTGCCAATTTTCGGTTTAATGTCATATTGTTGCTTATTTCTAGATTCTAATTTGACTCAAATAAAGCCATCTCTCTTGGTTATGAAACAAACTATAGCTAGCTCTTCTTTATCTAATTTTACCTACCGTCTCACTGCTTTAGTATCACATGTGAGGTTTTGAAAACCATAAAGTTCAGTAGGTACGCCATCAAGCACCATTTCTTTCAAAGTTTTATCTGAAATTCCTATTTTGGAAAGGTGGAGCTAAGTTTTCCCACTTCTGCTTATCGATGAGCTCATGGTAGTCTCTCAGCTTCAAAATTGAAATCGGGAATTGTAAATTTTCAATGTCCAGTCGAATTCTTCAAATTTGTCTTTGTAATCCTACGCAAACCAAGTTCTCTGATGAGGATTATCTGCATTCTCCAGTGTTATATGTTTTAGATTATCAAAGTAGCCAGTGTACAGAACTACAATATTGTTGATGATCGAAACGTCATCTGAGAACATGGTTTCCGTCGGAGTATAATGGCAAAGTTAAAGAATTCGATTGGACAACAAAAATTTATAATTTCGGATTTCGATTTCGATGCAGAGAGACTACCTTGATGTCATTGATAGGTGGGAGTGGGAAAACTCGAATCCTCCTCCTAAAATAGGAATTTCAGATAAAACTAAGAAAGAAATGGTACTTGATGGCATACCTACTAAATTGTATGATTTACAAAACCTCATGTTATACTAAAACAATGAGATGATGCGTAAAATTAGACAAAGAAGCGTCAACCATAGTTTAATGTCAAACCAAGAGAGATGGATTTCTTAAAGTCAGATTAGAATCCAGAAATATTACCCCACAATGCATCACTGAGGACAAACATTGGTAGGAGTCAAGATAAAAGCCAGCCATATAAGTTCAAGACTAAGAAAAAGGCGACGTGAAATCTGGACGTCAGAAAAAGCATATGTAAATAAAGTAAAACATTTGAATATAGCATTCCAAAAGGTAAGCAAGCAGTAAAATTATAGTCGGATAATGTAAATTACTCAAGCCGAAGATAATTAAATAGTACACATAACTCACTTAATCACCCACCGTGGGGATGGAATTGAACCTTGATGGTGTGCAATGCACCCGATTCCAAAACTTCCCCCTAAATTTCGGGGAAACACACTAATTTTGTTAGTATTGCACCCCTAAGAGGCGTGGACGTATCCGACTTCCGACAGGTAAAAAACCGGCACATGAGACAAATTAAGTTTCCGAATATCTTTCTTTCTTTTGTACCAAATTCCATAACATTCCCCCTAAATGAAGAAGGAAAACTCATAAATTGCAGGTTTTGCGCCCCCAGGGAACGCATAGTTTCCTAACAACAAAGTAACTCGAAAAGATATTGATGACTTTATAAAATATAGTGCAAGAAAATAATATTTGCAATTATTATCTTACGTTTCACGCGAAACAGAATTTATGCAACACTCATCGATGTTTTCCCTTATCAAATTCCAAATACATCAGCTGAAGTAAGTCCCTAAGTTCATAAGTTGCAGATATTGCACCCCCAAGGTGGACGAGGATGCGCCCCACTCCACACAGGTTGAGAACTGGAGGATGAGAGAAATAAATTTTCCGAATATGTTTCTTTCTTTTTTACCCAATTCAAAAACTTTCCCTCTAAATTTTAGAAAGAAGACTCATAAGTTGCGGATATTGCACCCCCGAGGGGGACGTGGACGCGCCCCACTCTACAGAGGTTGAGAGTTGCTGAATGAGACAAATATATTTTCAAAATATCTACCTTTCTTTAATGCTCAATTCAAAAGCCTTTCTCTCTAAATATTAGGGAAAAAACTCATATGTTGCGAATATTGCCCCCCCCCCCCTCCCTCCCATCCCATCCCAGGCGGATGCACCCCACTCCACACATTTTGAGAACTGGTGAATGAGAGAAATAATTTTTCCAAATATGTTTCTTTTTTTTAAACCCAAATTCAAAAACTTTCCCTCTAAATTTTAGAGAGATGACTCACAAGTTAAGGATATTGCGCCGCATAGGGGACATGGACGCGCCCAACTCCACACACGTTGAGAACTGCTGAATAAGACAAGTACATTTTCTAAATATATAACCTTTCTTTTTTACCCAATTCAAAAACTTTCCCCTGAATTTTAGAGAGAAGACTTATGTTGCGGATATTGCGCCCCCCCCCCCCCCATTACCAGGCGAACGCGGGTGTGCAGGGCCCGATTAAGATGTCGAGGGGCCCTTTGCGAAACCCTTTTTCAGCACCCCTGTATTCAAAAAATTACTGTTTTATTAATTAGGTAAAGCAATTGATGCGACCCTCTTCACACAGGTTGAGAACTGGCTGAATGAGAGAAATAAATTTTCAAAATATATTTCCTTTTTTTTTTAAACCAAATTCAAAAACTTTCTCTCTAAATTTTAGAGAAAAAACTATGTTACGGATACTGCGCCCCCTAGGGGGACGTGGACGCGCCCCACTCCATACACGTTGAGACTGCTGAATACAACAAGTACGTTTTCTAAATATCTTTCTTTTTTTACCCAATTCAAAAGTTTTCCCTCTAAATTTTAGAGAGAAAATCTTATATTGCGGATATTGTGCCTCCTAGGCGGACGCAGACGTGCCCCACTGCACCCAGGTTGAGAACTGGGGAATGAGACAAATAAATTTTCCAAATATCTTTCTTTCATTTGTACCGAATTCCAAAACTTCCCTAAAACTTAGAAGGAAAGCTCATAATTGGCGCATGTTGCGCCCCTTAGGTGGACGCGCAGGGGGGGGGGAGACTTATTACAGAGTTTAGGCTGTGTTGTGAAAAATGGTTGTCATCTAGATAATTTTTTAGAATTATTCCTGAGTGTTTAAGATAAATTAAGGACGAAGTCGAAAAACTAGCATATCAGCTGAACGAAGAGGCAGAGCGGACAGAAAGACCAATCAGGAGATTAAGTAAGGTGATGTACAGTAGCACTGCGCAGATATGCAGGCAAACGTAATGGGGGAGTGTCTGAGTAGTATAAAGCTTGTTGTCGGTGTAAGATCAGTATTTCTGGCAAAGAGATTGCACGCCGTAGCAGTTAAAATCACACCGAGTTGCTGCCTCAGCGAGAAATGGCGAATAATCAATCTGTTACACGAAATCTGGATGCTTTTACCCGAGGTCGAATCATTGGGAAGTTGGAGGAAGGCCGCAGTGTGACAAGTGTGGCTGCAGAGTTTGGAATTGCTCACAGCATCGTTTCACGACTTTGGAGACAATTTCAAACTACAGGAACAGCTATCCGGGGGTTCAGTAGTGGTCGTCCAGGAGGAACCACACCCGCAAATGACCGGTATATTGTCTTACAGGCCAGAAGAAACAGGCGGCAGACAGCGGAAGAAATCGCTAGACACACGACACAGGCAACTGGACGACCGATATCCCGTTTTACCGTGGCCAGAAGACTGCACGGTGGTGGTCTGTTTGCCCGACGCCCTATACCACTTTCCGACGCGGGTGGTCACAAAAAAGGACACCAATTTTAAAAATTTCTTTAAATAAAAGTTTTTTCTTTAAAATTCCAAAAATCGCTGCATTAGTTGCTTTTATTTCTCTTTATGCACACAGATGGCAGCACTATTAAATATGACTCTTTTTGTTGGCTTAATTTTTTGTTTAAAATACCTCGATTTTCAAGCTCAAATACAATTTTTTTTTCAAGATTTTAAAATTTACGCCATAAACTAAATTAGTCAACCATTCTCCCTCAGGAATCCTGAGCTAATCAATCATAATTTTGCAAAAGATTCGAGTTCATTTTTGAATGCATAAACAAAGTTTCTTTCCAGGTGTCCCCAAATGTGGACACCGCCCTTCTAGAGCTTTGATCTCACTGTTGTGGGTGAAAGATGTAATTTGATACATTTCAGAGAAGGGGGACCCAAAAGAATAGTTTTCAACGGGCTTTAGTTTATTTATTTTGGGTTCTTGACCCAGAACAGGTGAATTTGAAGGCCCATGACTGCACACATTTGAGATCTGCTTTTCCTACCAGACAATTGTATACTTTTTTATTCTTAGCTTTGATATTATTTTTTCTGTAAATGGTATTATACAGTAGTATTTTTTCATTTAATATTTTATAGCACAAAAAGAATGCACATAAAGCAAGAACCAGGATTCATACTCTATTTGAATGAAAAAATTCCATAACTTTTCCAAGACTTTTTCATGACCTTGTTATACGAAGAGAACAGTACTATTTGCCAATTCTCTGCAATGGGTATTAGCAAAACTATTATCTGAATGCCACTACCTTATCAAAGCATTTACTTGTGACTGAAAAAACATCAGCGCAGAGTACAGAAATTCATAACTATTCTTTGTTATCTTTTTAATTTAAGCAAGGTAAAAATATAGTGAATGCAATATAGATGTTTAAATTAATAAATATTTAATAAACAGAGCACAATAGCAATTTATGAGGCAGAATATTAATGAGTGGGACAAAGGTTGAATGAGTCATTACAAAGTTTTCAAAAATAAATTTACTTCATAAAAATATTGCCCTTTGGTGTCAACAGTGTATCTAATACTCTATGTAACTTGACAGTATTTTTGTTCATTGAAGTAAAGCCTCGTTTTTTAGTAAATTCATTTTTTAAGTATTAGAATTCCCTATTTCTTTGCTCTATCGCCTGACTAAATGTTTATTTTCTAAAGCCTTCAACAAATTAAGCTCGGATGCAATTGAATTATACGTTTTGATAGGGTGTGGAAAAATCTATAATGTGCAAATCTAGTTCTGAAAAACATAAAATATAAGTGCTGAAAATAATTGTGACTTCTAAATAAGTGATGTCCTAGCAGTAAAACCACATTACAAAAAAAAAAAAAAAAAGAGCGGACGGCGGTTACAGAAGTGGATGCAATAGGATTCCAAAACTCAGATTTGTTTTTGGGATGGTTCAGTATTTCAGTGTAAATAGCTTTCACATGCAATACTGTTAAATCACTGAAGATTTCCAATGTTATTTTAGCTTCTGTTACTTTCTTACTGCCCAAGACATTTTTCCATGATTTGAAATAAATTTCCATGACTTTTAATGAAAATATTAATTTTCCATGACTTTTCCAGGTCTGAAATTTGTTTATTCTTTTTCCATGACTTTCCAGGATTTCCATGAGCCGTACGAACCCTGAAGAACAATGTGCCAAAAATATTTTTAACATTTTAAGTTGCTTATTTAGATAATTTTATATAATCTATATAAACTTTCTTGAATTTTACTTCATCTTTATCTTGGAATTTTTATAGTAAAAATATTGGACTTTGTGTTCTAAATATTCTTAATGGCATAAATTATTGAAATAATTAGTAAAAATGCTTAAGAGCTTAAAATATTTGAAATCACTCCAATCATCATACGAGGTAAACATAACCTATTCAGAAAACAATTTCGGCTCTAGGAGGGCGGTGGTCACAAACGGGGACACCACCCCCAGCTAGAGGGGGTGAATTTAAGACAAATTTGACAGTGAAATCTATGTCCAGATAACCAATTTATCCCATCCATTGTGTTTTTTTATTATATTTCTAAAATTTTAATGAACCGCGTCTGTAAGGGATACAGTGTGTACCTCTCACGCCTGCCCATCGGAGAAGGCGTTCTCTGTGGTGCCGGGAACACCGGAATTGGAGAGACAACGAATGGGGATGAGTACTCTTTACGGTTGAGAGCAGATTCAGTCTGAGTAGCGATTCTCATCGCATACTCATCTGGAGAGAGCGGGGAAGCCGCAATCATCCCTCGAACATCATTGAAAGGGACAGGTATGGAGGTCGCGGTGTTCTCGTTTGAGGAGGCATCATGCTTGGTAGTCGTACAGACCTTCACATCTTCGACGCAGGTTCAGTCAGCGGGACCCGTTATTGTAACGAGATTCTTCTTCCATATGTGCGTCTTTTTAGAGGCGCTATGGGTCCGCAGTTCCTTTTCATGGACGACAATGCACCATGTCATCGCACAGTAGCTGCCGAACAGCTCTTAGAGAGTGAGGATATTGAACGTATGGATTGGCCGGCACGACCTCCGGATCTCAATCCCATCGAGCATGTATGGGATTTTCTAGGCAGCTCGTACCTTACAACCAGTAACGATTCGGGAGCTTCGATTGGCGCTGCAAGACGAATGGGCAGCAATGCCTCAACAACTCATTGACACCCTCATTCATGGGTGCAAGTTTGGTGATGTGTTCAAGACGGAAAATATTTTCATTCCCCCCCCCCCCCCCAAGCAAGTGTGCTTAAAGAAAAATTTATGTGTATAAATGTTAAAGATTTTAAATATGCCAGTTTTGGAATCTGATTTGAATTTTAAGGTTTGACTTTTCTAACATAAACTTAGTTTAAATTGTAATATTTAAGCATTTTGATATTGTAATTCCAAAACCTAAAAACTGCCAATAATGGGGGGGTCTGTGGGTCCTCCCCAGAAATTTTTTTAAATTGACGTCCAAAAAACGCAATGGTATTTTGGTAAATACATGAAATACACCGCCAGCTCAGTCAGTTCCAGTCGAGGACTGCAGTTTCGTGCTTATTAGCACTCATAAGCCCGGCATAGGAAAATGACTGAGCTGGAAATGGAAAACCTCTTGAGGAAGCCAAGAGTGCCAAACAAACTGGTAGCTAATATAGAATTAGCGCAGACCAGACAAGTGACCGAAACAATGGTTCGGTTCAACTCGAATATTAAAGGCAAGGCATGTATATTCAGTAAATTACCGCCCAATAGCCAGGGCTAAAGCAGAACCCTAGTAGCACAAAAAACCGAACGACGTAGAAAAACTTTCAAAAACAATATAGAACTATATTTTCCCCGACGTCGAACTACTTAAAAACTTGCCACTTCCGTTACGTTCACGAATATCGGCCATGAACATTCAGGAATAACGGTCCTGAATATTCAGAAATAACGGTTCTAAAACCGATCGACGTAGAAAAATTTTCAAAAACTACATAGAACTATATTTTAACCGACGTCGAACTACGTAAAAACTTGCCACTTCCGTTACGTTCACGAATATCGGCCCTGAACATACAGGAATAACGGTCCTGAATATTCAGAAATAACAGTTCTAAAAACCGATCGACGTAGTAAAAGTTTCAAAAACTACATAGAACTATATTTTCACCGACGTCGAACTACGTAAAAACTTGCCACTTCCGTTACGTTCACGAATATCGGCCCTGAACATTCAGTAGTAACGGTTCTATATCGTCGCCCTAATTGATGACGATATGAGGATTGCTATGAGGCGACAATGTGTCATTTTTTCCTTTTTTTTTAGATACAATAATTTATAAATAAAGAGTTTTTACACTTCTTTCAAAACATATTCATCATAATTGCGGTTGATGTTATTAAGTAAGAAGGTTTTGTACTATTGCTCGGCACAAGCATGCAATTTCATACATCAGATGCATTTGTGTTCAAGATACATGAAGCTCAAGCATTTTCCCGATTTCATTCATGTGAAACAGTGCTTTCTATTTACGTACTTAAAGTACAATGAAATATTAAGAAAAAGCCCTTTAAAAAAAGAAAATAAACTTTTTAACCCAATATTGAAAGAAAATTGGCCTTTTTCTAAAATTCTTAAATGAAAAAAAAATTAAGTAAATAATTAAAATTTAATAAATAATAATAAATAAAATAGGATTAAATAAGACGGTTAAAATCTTTCACGTTTTGTAAATATGATGGCTTTTTGCAGCACAAATTTCAGAAATAATTTCTGCCCAACATATTTTTTTGTCAGAAAATAAAAAAATAGTAAAAATAAAGCTTTCTTACGGTAAAAAAAGTAAACCTCAAATTCCAATAAATACAAAATAATCATTAAATATATTTTACTAATTATACATAAATCACCATAATATACCTATAAATGACCTCTTCAATAAAACAATAACCACATCAGTAAAAACAGTAGAAATAACAGAAAAATAAGAGCATACTTAAGTTTTTCTAAGCATGAGCCTACAACCTTAAAACTGAAATTGTACTTTTTCAGCAATGCCTTTTAGTAGCAATTTTTAAAAGCATTAACAAAGGAATGCAGGTTAAGGCTCTTAGATTTTCTTTCATGCAAGGCATGAAATTACTTAGTAGTTTCTCAGCTTTTGGGGATCAAGTTGTTATTCAAGAGTCGGACTACTCGTAGCAAAATACAATATCTTGCCTAAATAAAGAGTAGAAGCAAAACTATTTCTTAAAATATTTATTAAAAACAAATTAAACAGAACTGGTTTACATAGTATATACAGGAAACACTGCATCAGCTGTAAATATATGAAGTCAATTAAACACACTCAGGTAAAGACCAGAGCAACAAAATCTAATCATCCATTCACCATAGAGCATTGGGATTGTTCGCAGCACTCAATCCTTTCCACACATGAACACTTCAGAATACTTAACCAAATCTTGTTTTCACATATTGAAATAGCATAGGGAGCACAAGCTGAAAAACATATAAGAATTAAAAACATTAAACATTTTTTTACTGTACAAAATAATAAACCATCAATTTTTGACGGTATACCGAGTAAGAACAATCTGTTTTTAGATAGTCACAGGGGAGAATTGAATTAGTCATGTTGACTGTACCAGTAATGTAATGTTAAAATTGCAAAAAAATGCACTTTACTTTGAAATAGTATGAATGGCTCAGCCAAGGGGTTTTGGAGTCAAACCTCCCGAATAGAACTCGCAATTTCAACACATATTGCAGGGTTTAGTTTTTACCACGACATGGGGAAAACTAGGTTTTTTGCAGGTAGAAACTGTGGTGAAAAACCTAGAAAATATTGTCAGCCTGCTTAATCAGGCAACGGTTGAATGAATACCCTGTTTATATGAATAAAACCTCTAAACCTCTTGGTACCGAATATTTCTCCACAGAAGCAATGTTAAAGATCCCCACTTAATCAAATAATTTCCCCCAATAATCAAATAATATTGATCAGCTTTTGTTAATATTTTTGTTGAGAAAAATTTTGAATCGACTAGATATAAGCTAAGAACAGCTATTGATGTAAAAATGTAAAATAATATTTTTCGCTATCAACAGGAGAGGAAGCATTCATTTTCCATCAAAACAACTCTTCTGATCCATCTAATTTCTTTTGTCGTTGCTATTACAAAAAAAAAAAAAAAGCGCAGCTGAAAAATTTAATAACAAAAAGAAATATACACATTTCAGACAGTAATAAATTGATAAATACAGTACGCTCTTAATGTCACGAAATCAAAGGAACAGTAAATATATATAGGTAGTTTTCGACATAACAAGGTCATAAACCATAATAAAATAATATTATTCTAAAAATCAGTCACGATCACTAAAAATAAGTGGAAATATGTATTGAAAAAAAAGTCTTAAAAGAATAACAATTGAAATTTTTTAAATGAGTCAAAATTAGAGAAAAAAAGAATGCTCTAGTGAAGTAGCAAAACGTAATAATTATCACGACTAAACTTGGCAAAGATTTCGATTACCAAATTGCAGAATGGTTTCAAATGAGATTCGAACGCCCCAATACAAAAGAAGTTGCACAAAAGATTGCACCATTCCTTGTGTCTCTAAAGGGGGTTCCCGTTCATCTCCCCTTTTTATGGAGGTGAAAATCGAGTCAAAAGGTTCAACTGAATGGTGTGGAAAAGTTTTAAGTACGTTTTTTAGGCTTCTTAGCAGGCTTGGCAAGGTTTTGGACAACAGTAAAAACCCTGGTTTTTACCATCCTGTCCAAAACTATATTTATAGAAAAATTGTAGTTTGTGACAAAACATCAGAAACAAAATAAAATGTATCAAAGTAATGTTATATATTGAACATTAATTCAATGTGAACATTCAACTTATTTATGCAGCTGATTTTAATCTAGTTACATAGAAATTGAATTCTTGATCAAAATTTTAATTTGTATGCATTCATTTATTTTTTTTTGATAAAGTAATCAAATTTCCCTAGTTGATACATGTGCAAAAGAAAGTGGGGTTGGCAAGGTTTATAATGCCCTGTTCAAAACCCTAGTGTCCAAAATTATTTTCTGAGAAACTATATTTTGCGAGAAAATATGACAGAAAAAAATGTGTCAAAATTGTTTTTTTTTTTTCGACTATTTAATATATTTATTCAACGTGAACATTTAAGTATAAATATATATGTATTTATACAGCTGATTTTAATCTAATTACGTAGAAATTCAATTCTTCATTAAAAATTTCAATTTGTATGCATGTTTTTTTCCTAGCCATAAACCAAATTTTTTGACATTTATGCATGTGTACAAAAGAAAATGTTCAAAATATTAGTGCAATAATTGATTTAAATGCAAAAAAATTTTTGTAGTTACAGGATGTATTATACATCAAAAGTATGAACTAAAAAAAGAATATTCACAAGTTTTGAAATGTAAATGTTTAATCATTAATTTATTAATCTTTAATCCATGATTTAAAAAAAAAACAGAAAAAATTAAGCTTTTTTGGCACCTAAATATGTCACATTTAATAACATTCCTTTGAGTTACAAATGGAACTAAATTTAGTTGTCTTCGTAGCATTGTTAATTTCCTTTTATAATTCTACCAACTGTTACATAAGGAAATTTTTATGTAATAGAGTTATTGACAATTTTTTAAAAGTATTTTTAAAAACAAACATTTGAGAAAAATATTATCAAATACTCATTAATTAACCTCATTAATATCTATATTTATGCATAACAAATATTGCAGTAAATACAAATTGATTAAATTAGACCCAACTTTGGCTTTTGCATACTTTTGGACAGCTTAAAACAATTTCTGACAGTTCTGGACGGTATAAAGCACCGGTTCTGTCCTAAACCAGTTTTGGACAGTCCAAAACTCAACTCTGTTTCTCAGGACTTACATTTTCTGATGCTGCTGTGCTCTAGAATGAAAACAACAGTAGATAGGCTTCACGGAATCATTCCTCCTCCCCCCCCTCCCCCCAAAAAAATAATGAAGGGTGTGATAAATTTTTGGAAACATTTCTTTAGTTGCTTCGAGACAAAAAACTGTGGTTTCCTGGAAAAATTATAAATGGGTTTGAAAAATATTCAACATTACAAGGTTTTGATTAAAAAGTCTTCGACATAATAAAAAATAACCTCAGGTAAATACGCAAAATCGAGGGGGAAAATAATTTTGTCACATCAAGGTCTTTGAGATATCGAAGATCAAGACATCGAGAGTATACTGTATTGACTGGAAAACAAAGCGAACAAGGAGGTAAAAAAGGGAGTTCAGAAAAGTGATCCCAAAGACCTCAAGCAAGGAATCCAATATCACAGAATTTTTCAAAATATGGTGTACTGAAAAAAGATGCCAAAACATAAATTTCATATTTCTCAAGTTGTTACCTTTTAATAATTTTAATACGTACTTATAATATATTTTTCTAATTATGAAACTATTTTGTTGCTTACTTAGCTTATTTCAAAAGCTTTTTACCAAATGACATTATTTCCTATATATAGTTATTGATTAATTATTATTACATTGTCAATTTAGAAAGGTAAGGAAATTTTCCCTACTTAATGGAAAATATTTCTTGGAACCGACAATATTTGATTAAGCAAGAGCCGACAGTACTATTAACGCCATTTCATTTTCTTGAAGGCAGTGACTTATTATTCTTACTAAGCAGAGTTGGCTTTCTGCTGCCAGAAACGGGTTATAACTGTAAAAACAAAAAATGTCTATTTAATAGTTCAAGTAATTACTTAATTATCATATTTGTTTAAGTAAACTAAAAAATGCAACCCTTAAGTAAACTAAAACTTGCCAGCCCTGCCCCTTATATTTATATTTCTACATTACGAAGATTGAAGTAAATATGAACTGATTAGACTCTGTTTGCGTAAACATACTTTAGGACAGTTTAAGACACTTTTGGATGGTAAAAACCACCTGTCCTGTCCTAAACCAGTTTTGGACAGTCCAAAACCCAAACCTAGTTTGGTCCCTTGCAATTGCTACATGTTAAATCTTCTACTTGGTATCATTCAGCTGCTTCAAAGTTCCCTTCATTTAAAGAAAAAAGATTTGCATTTATTTGTTGCGAGGGAGGGGGTCACACTAATAGCCACACCTTTTTCCTCAAAAAATCATGCACTGAAGTTTCCACTAAATTTATTTTATTGAATTACTAGTTACAGTATATGTAAAAACGACATAACGTGCATAAAGTATTAAAAAAAGAGTTTAAATTCTTTCTTTTTTACTCTACTTTTTAATTACTCTTTAACACTTTATTTGTATTTTATACACGTTCTGTCGTTTTCACTCATTAAGTTTTTCGACAGCTCTTTTACAACTAGTTACAGTAATCTTTGCCTTATGGGTCAGTATGGGACATAATGATTTTGATAAAAAAAACCGATTGATAACAATAACATAAATCAACTCTGGTTTTTCTTTTAACTCCAAATTTTGTGGAAAAAAAAGGTCTTATTTTATACATTGTTTCGCTGTTCCAAATCCAATCTGAAATCCCTTTAGCCTGAAGGACTTCGCTAAAAATGACTAGGAAGCAAGAGGTGTTTTAACTTTTTTTTTCTTTTTTTGCTTTCAGTGGAATTGATTGAGCGTAAAAGTGATGAAAGCGCTGCTTCTATCACGGCTATAAAAATCTTTAAAATTTTACATGCCTTGCCGGACATGTTTGTCTAAAAAATACATGCCCGGTTTTCCTTATTGTATATCAATAAAAGCATTTGAATTTGTCGTACAGCATTAATCAGACGAATTATTTTTATATAAATTAATTTTAAAAAATGGTTTCAATAAATAGTACATAATAAGCCGTCGTTAAATTTAACAAAATTTAAATTATATAAAGGGAAGGATCACTTCCACGCAAACCAGAAACAGCAGACTTAAAATTAATTTTGAGCTCCAAGTAAGGATACGGTAATTTTTCAATCAAATACGAAATAATAAAGTTAAGGAAAAAATATGTGATCAAAAATTACATGCCAGGCCAGGCATGTAAGAAGAGAAAGATTTATGCCCCATCGGAATTTTTAAATGCCTTGTGCATGTCGGGCAATATAATTTGAGCCCTGGTTCCTACATAAGAAATATTATGAAATGTCTAACTTTAGGGTATACATTTTGTTTAAACCTGTTTTTGCGAGACAAAATTTTTTGAAGGGCCGCAAAGCAGACCAAATTTGTGTTTTGAGTCAACCACTGAAAAAGCGAATCAGGAAATTATAAATTTATCAATTTATGCCAGATATTATTTTGAAATGAAATTAATTTAAAAGAAACCTAACAAATGTTTCGAAAAGGTACTATCATATCAAATGACTTAAGACAACCTCAAGTGCGCATATCTCTACAAATTGCTGGAATTGTGTCATTGTCTACTCTTTGGTACATTCCTCCTTTCCTTAGACTAAATAGGGAGTAGAGAGGTACCGAGTACTCTGTAACTACTCGGCACTCAGCCAAATTTTGCTCAGATACTCAGCTAATACTGAGTAGTTGTAAAAAAAATTGAATATTGGTTCAAGATAGAGTTGACAATTAATAAAAAAAAGTGCAAACAGATAATATAGTGCAATCATTTACAATTCAAATTAACAACTCAAATTTAAATTTTGAGAATAATGAGGTTTGTTATGCTTCAATGAAGTAAATCTTTATTTTAATGTCACCAAAGTTAATAAAACATATTTATTAAAAATGAGACACAAAAAAGGCAAGTATAGAAAATATGAAAATACTTTTGGTTTAAAAATAAAAGCAAATAAATCATTTTTTTAAGCAAATAAAACATTAAAAGCAGAAATGTGCAGGAATACTGTAGACGTGTGTTTTGGCATTACAAGGAATGCCTTTTAATCCACAAAATGCGAGTTTATGTGTTAAAAATATCCGACAAAAGTCGGATATTTTTGTAGGATGTCTTTACATTCATTAGCTCACACTTTATGCACTGAAAAAGACGTTCCTTGCAACACAGAAGCACGGGTCTGCAGGATTTCTGCACATTTGTACTTTTAACACTTTATTTGCTTTAAAAAATTATTTACGTTTGGCAACTAGAACTATTATAGGTTGATATAATTTGTTTTAATTCCAACTTGATTAATCATACCTTTTATTTATTTGCTTTCTTCTAATTTTAAAAATAATATTTTTGTAAAATTTTTGACACAAGCAAAAGTTTTTAAATGATGCATAATTAAATTTCAGATGAAGTTTTGTTTTAAAAACTGTTATATGGACATGGAGGTCTATACTACAGTTCCAATGAGTTCAAAATTCATCATGTGTTTGTCTGTGGTTCTTCTTAAAGTATATTTGATACTCAGCCAAGTAGTGACAGGTTGAGTACTCGGCACAAGTGCTACTCGGTACGTCTCTAATAGGGAGAATTCTCAGAAATACAAACACTGGCGCACTTAAATACAAGACGATTCTTTTAAGTAGTTCATTGATAGTTAAGAATCGAATTTGAAAACTGATAACATTAAAAAATGTCATGATAACAAAAAGAGATTTTAACATGCAAATGAATAGAGAAAATTGGGACTGAGGGATTCTGATACTAGCAATAAAGGATTGATAACATTGACCCCAATCATATAAGGCAGAGACTACTGTACATTTTCTATAATATGAGTTCTTACCATTTTTGTCCGGGTCTGCAGCAACATTATTGCTTGTTGAGTATATCCCAATAACTTTCCCCGCAGATTTTCCAAGCACTAACTAAGTAACAAATCTGTAACAGATAAAAAAAAATGTATGCAAACAACAGAACTATCCATAAACTAAACACACACACACACAAAGGGGGGTAGGTACTTTACATAAATGAGACAAACATCAAAGTTAGAAATCAGCAAAAAATCCTACTGGTCCTTCGGGCTAGTCAACAGCAACATTATTGGTCCGCTTTAAATTTAACCAATAAATATGTCTGTACGTAAAATTATTTATGCTTTATGATTGCATTTATTTTTAGCTAATTGATTTAACATTAAATAAAGCACTATATTCAAAATTTGTTTGGCAATAAACATTTAATTTTTAAACAGTCAAGTTTAAACAGTCGGAAAACTAATTTCATTAATCAACCCTTAAAATGGGCTACCAAAAATTTGATAATTTAATTTTGCTATTTTTACTTAGTTTCAAATGCTGAATAAAATGTGGATGATTCATATAAATTATGTACAGCGGCTTGAAAAAAAAAAAAAGTCAATGAATGGTTTAGCTAATAATTAGTTCAGGCATCAACCAGGCTTATGCTTTTGAATTTTTTTTAGCAAAGTGTGAGCATAAATTGCCAAGGGACCACCGATTTTTTTTTTTTTTTTTTTGTCCCTTTTTGTAGTCTGAGGCAGGTTTCACTGGTCCGGGACCAGTGAACCCGCCGTAATTTTGAACGCTGAACAATATGCACTATTATCAACAAAATTAACTAATTTTACACAAAATAAGTGAAACTAGAAAATTATGAAAACATTTTTTAATGTTCATAACCTAAAAGACTTTGCACTGAAATACAAAAGCAAAATTTTGAGCAGCAAAGGTAAACACACTTTCAATCTTTTATTTATTTATTTATTTATTTTTTTCAATAATAGTGAAATCCTTTTCCTCATTTAGTAAAAAAATTATTTCATCCACCCCATATCAATATAAAATGCATTGGATTAAGATGAAACTGAGAAACTAATTCCTAATCCTAAGTAGAAAGGAGAGTCTGCAAAACTTATTTGCATCTTAAAACGCTAATCAAGAAAATGCATTTGAACAAAGTACTTCAAAAATACTTACAGGACCAAAATAGTTTGAACATAAAACCATCTTAGATGCATAGGAAATAATATTATTTGTACATTATTTGCTAACAAATCTTATGCAAACATTACCAAATAAATATAATTATCTCAACCGTAAACAATAAAACAAAAAACAAATATCAAAGCAAGTGTACTAAATTAAAATTTGAAGGGGTAAGAAAATAACTGAAATTATTGGGGGGGGGGGGGGGGGAATGCTACCTCAATTTTTAAAAGCTGGAAAATAAAAATAACATGGAATAAGATCAACTAAAGAAAAACACACAATTCCAAATACTCAACTCACAATATGAAGAAATAGCGTTGTAAATAATACAAAATCAGCCGAAAACTACAGAATCATAACATTTTATATTTTGTAACTTTGCTTGTAATGTTACTTACTTAAATTGTAGTTCATTATGATGTTTCAATATGCTGAATCCAATTTATCAATGGCGATGTTTCTTTCCCAAAGTTGCCATGCCGTGATGCCGTTTGCGGCCATACAAATACAAAATGGAAGTAGCGACAAGTCATCATGATCACGTGACATCCGGTTCCGGAATTGGTCTTGTTATACAGAAGTTATACAGATTCACGTCGAAATTGGTCAAAAAACGTTTTTCGATGTTTGCAATTTTTTCTATTTACTACTGATTTCTATACAAATAAGAATATAGCTATATTTTCGTATAATAAAATGACACATTGATTTCTTAATGACACATTGATGAAAATAAGCAGTAAAAACTTCGAGGTATTTCTTTTAAAGATTGTTTCGATATCTGCAGCTTCAGAGTTTTTTTTTTTCTTTTAATAATCTGCCAATGAAAATATGCCAAAGAAAAAGTATATTTATTTTCCTCATTTGATTTAAAACAGCTTAAATATGAAATTTTAAAAAATGTCGAAAAAAACATATTTTGGCACAGATCTATGTTTAGAAAACCATATGGGGATTTTTTTATAGATTGACGTCGAAGTATGTCGGTGTCACAATATTTTCTTTCGACATTAAACGACTTTTTTCGACGTTCGCGAAATTTTTCTATTTTTCTCCTAAATTGCATATTTATAAGAAAAATTACGAAATAAACGCTTTTAATTATGGCTAACTATTTTTAAAAAATCGAAACAAGAAGTAAAAACCACTTTTTATATAAAGCCAGTGAAAAAAATATACTTCGACATAGTTCTATATTTTAAAAACTGTATCCGTTATGAATCGGGATTCAAAACGTCGATCTGTGTCGGTCCTATGTCGTTCTATATTTTTGTGCTACTAGGGAAATACATGAAATACACCGCCAGTTCAGTCAGAGTTTGTTTGCCACTCTTGGTTTCTTTAAGAGGTTTTCCATCTTCAGCTCAGTCACTTTCCTATGCCGCCGGGCTGATGAGGGCTAATAAGCACGAAACTGCAGTCCTCGGCTGGAACTGACTGAGCTGGCGGTGTATTTCATGTATTTCTGCTTTAGCCCTGGCTATTGGGCGGTAATTTACTGAATATTTTGGTAAAGTTCAGGGAAAGGAGGGGTTCAGGGACTCCTACATCAATTTTTTCAAGCAGATGGTTTCAAAGTCACAATATTGGGCGACCTTCAAAAACATTAGAGAAAGGGAGGGGGCGCTCTGGTCTCTCCCCGAAATTAAAGCTTTAAAAACGAAATTGTACTCCACCTTTCATAACGTTTATACACTTTTTGAATGCATTATCGAAGGAATGGAGTTCAGGAGGTCTCCTTCGGCAATGTGTCGAAATTTAAGTTCTAAAAACGCAATTTTAGACGATGTTAGATAATGTTAGGGGTAAAAGCGCTCGGCCATTAGTTTTTTGCCGATCGCAAACATTTTTATTGCAGCAATAAAATTGCTTGGGACATAAGATTTTCACTTTTGCGACATAATTCAGTTATGATCGGAAAGTCTACCCAAGGTAGCACCAACAAACCAGAAAAGAAGGAAAGGTGGGGGAAAGGTTTGCGTGTCTAATTATCATAAACTAGCACCATTCCCCCACACAGTCTTCATTTGAAAACGAATTCTTTTATAAAATAGCAGGAGGTGAAAATAGCCATAAAAAAACCACAGTTCAGTGAAGTAGATACATTTTTTAAACGAGGTACAGTTTCCATTATTCATTAAATAAAAAAGCAAAAGGGGGACTGAATCCTCACTCCAAGGAGGGCCCCCGAATCACATCCCTCTTAAGGCACTCAAATATTGTCTAAAGTGGCGTTTTAAATATTTCAGCATCAAAATATTTTTGGAAGAGAACATCCGAACCTCTTTTTCTGAATTCACCACAAATATCCTAAATTTGAGTTTTAAGGCTTTAGTTTCTAAAAAATTTTTTTATCTAGGAACAGTACCGTTCTTACCTATAAACATGACTTATGACCGCCTAAAAGTTTTAATACTATAATTTCGGAAACTTTTTGAAAGAAGCTTCCTACTCCCTTCCCCCTTAAGTCATCTAAAGATAGTCCAAAACATAGCTATTAAAATTTCAGAAACGGAAATATTTCGGGTTGGGCCGCGGAATACCCGCGCTCCCCCCCTCTTTGTGTTTATTAAGGGCAGTGCAAAATTGTGTTTGAGATTTTTTTTACTATTATAAGGGCAACTTCTCTCCTCACATCACCAAAGACAACCCAAAGTTTTAATACTTCAATTTCGAAAATGTTCTGAGAAAGACCCCCGAATTGCCCAGCTCTTAACTCACTCAAAGAACGCCAAAATAGCCTTCTAATACTTCAGCATGGAAAAATTTTCGGAGGAGATAGCAAACTCCTCCCCCCGAACTACTTCCCCTAAGTTCACTAAATTTGACTTAAACTTGCGGTTCTCTCTTTTCATCACCAAAGTTTTAAGAATCTAACATCTAAAATTTATTGATAGAAAGTCTTTGAATTCCTTCTTCTTAAGTCCCTCAAAGATAATCTAAAACTGAGTTCTGAATGCTTCAGCTTAGAATTTTTTTCAAGGGGATCCCGAACCCCAAGATGATCTAAAGGTTCGCTTTTACGACTCCAAATTCGGAATTTCGCCTAAAGAGAGCCCACTCCCTCCCCTCTTGACATTGCCAAAGACAGCCTAAAAGTTATAAGACTTCAATTACAAACACTTTTCGGGAGAGGGTCCCAAATTCCCTTTCTATTAAGAAATTTAAGTTATAACCTCAAATAGTTTTTAATACATCAGCTGCAAAACATTTTCAGGATAGAACACCGAAACCATCTCTCATCAATTCACCAAAGATTGCCTAAATTAGTGTTTTTAAGACTCCAGTTTCCGATTTTTTTTAAAATCTCCCACTTTTACATCATTTAAAGACAGCCGAAACATTTTTGACTTTTAAATTTTTATGAGTTAGCAGAGGGGAACTCCCAAACCACTCCTAGCTTCAAAAATGACTTTCAATTCAGTTTTTCGATATTTTATTATGAAGCCCTTGAGTAGCGCCCCACCCCTCCCCCTCTTAGATTGTCCAAAATACAAACTTTTTGGATCTCAGCATCGTGGGTTAATTTGCGGACTAACCCTCTTTGCAAGAACAGCGTTTTTTCGCAAATTCGTGCTGCTTTATTTTTCTCATTTCCTTTTATCTCTCCCACCCCCGCCTCATATTTCCATTCTAGCGAGTGTTAGATTGAAAGACATTGGAATTTAGTGATTCCTCAAGTCTTGAAATATTTTACCAGAAACATGTCAAAAATGCAGGAACAGTTGCCCATCAGAGTTTCAAATCCAGCTTGAAATTCCCAAAATCTTTAAAGTCCATGATAGTCCCCATTTTGCCTGGTATGTGGACGCCTTTTGCTGTGGCCTTAACATTTCATCCCGTCAGCAATCACTTTCAATCGGTGAATCAGATTCAACTATAAGACATTTTTTGCAAAAAAAAAAAAAAAAAAAACCACCGAAAGGATGATCGAAAATAGAAAGAGAAAAGGCTATATTTTCAAATAGAGACGGTAGATTCGATAAATCAGGGAGAATAGTGAGCAACTCCGCGGTCTGCAATGCAGTGAGTTGGAAATAACAGAGCAACCTAAAAAAGGTTAAACAGCGCGAGTCTAATAGCCACTCCTCCAAAAGCACGTTGCAAACAAAACAAATCTATGTCCGAAAATCGAGAGAATGTCGATGTAAATTCGTGGTTATGGAACGGCGCAGTATAAAGCATATTTTTCAAACACCATTTTTCTTTTTTGAGTAAAAGCTGAAGGAAAGTCATCGAATTTCTTTCCGTCCTGACCTCCGACTCGAAAATTTTGTCTAAAAGACGGAAATCCGTCCTGAGACGGAAGGTCTTGCACCCATGCGCCTCATTCTCAGCATGGGCAGACGCTGTGAAACCTGCCTAGCAGTCGGAGGAGATCATATCCCCTAGAGTCCCTATATGAAAACGTAGTTTTCAGAGTTGCGACAACAGCTATGCTCGGAAAGCGCAACCGGTTACAGGAGAAAGATAAGGTTGCCGCCGAGCTGCAAGATTGGCTCCTTGTTCGCTTTCAAGTTTCATTAAAAAAAATAGTCACAAGCGGGAGCGGGAAGAGTGGCTGAAACGGGTTCTGAAGGATGTAAGCACGCGGATTCGAAAATGCATGCTGCCAATAAATGAAACGCTCGATTTTAATTCAAACATTAGAAAAAGACAAAATGGCCCTGTGTTAGCAGAATTAAAAGCAGATTTTTTTCTTTAACCTTATTCTCTTTAATACGATTAATTTTAAATTAATCAAAAGATTCTGAGACAACGAAAATTATATTATAGTTTGAATTGATTCAAAATGAATGAAGGAATAAAAACTGATTAAGAAAATGAAAATAAATAAATAAGCAACAAATAACGAACATAAAAAATTGCTTGTTTTTGCTACATTAATTAAGTTTTATAAAGATTTTTGAACATAGAAATATTTCTTGAATTGATATCAAAAGCATTACTTATTTTTTTTCTATAAAAGGAAAAAAAATACAATTTTCTGATTTAAATGGAAAAGTTTAGCATTAGCTTAAAAATTCCGAAAGGAAATATATTCCTGGGATGTCCACCTACGGGGGGGGGGGGGGTGGCAACCATGTATATGTAAAGGAAAGTTTGAAAGAGTAATACTAGAAATATGCAGAAGCTTAAAACAAGGTATCCTATCCAGTCCCGGATCTATATATTTTGGGCCTCCCTGCAACAAAATCTCGATAGCCTCTCCCCAGAGGCCATCAGTGTATATTTGTAACATTAAATAAGTCTTAGTGCTAGGTTTTTTCAATTTTTTTTCTTCAATTTCATAGGCCGTTGGACCCCTTAAGACCTGGGACACACCACACTGCGGGGATCCTATCTCGCTCCCCCCCATCACTAAAAAAAAAAAATTTAAACCTCTGAATATTTCAATGGTTTAGTGGGCACACCTAGTTGATAGATTAATTTGTATTTAGTTGAAAACGAAATTATATTAATCAGAGGTCATTTTTATTTGAAACTAGATGCAGATAGAAATATTCAGAAATGAATTGGGAAGTTAAGATGGGGGGGGGGGGGGCGTGTATTTTGACATATATTTTTTTTAACATTCGTATATGCGTAAGAAACAGATGTCTCCAGTATTTTATATTTATTTCTTGAAAGTACACTATCTATTATTTAAAATTTTCAACAACATTTTTATACCAAAACAATACTAGAATGAAAGGTAGTTAGGTAGTCGACATTTTTTTAATGAAACAAAATTAAAACAATTCAGAGCACCAAAAAAGGACTTGTACTTATTTTGAATTTTTATGAGAAAACAAAAACTAAAAATTAAAAACAATTTAGCATGAGGAAAACTCATTTATTTCATGCTAAGTTTTCAGATCAATAGCATGATCTTATAGTTGTAATCTTGTTGTTGTTGCAAACAACATAGATCTCTGTTGTTCAATTTATTTTTTGGTGTTATTGTATCTATAAACTTTATTTAAAACACAAAATTTCCAGCATTTTCATTCAAAAAAGAAAACATTAAATTAATTAAAAACTTCAGTCACTAATGGGCTAATCTTCAAAAAGTGCAACTTTGCTGTCACATGCCTTTTACAGTTAAAACTAAGGAATAGTTTATTATTTTTTAATATCAGCAAAATTATATCCATTTAAATCTGCCGACAGTTTTTTTTTTGTAATAATTTTTATTTATTTATTTATTTATTTTTGGGATTTCGCAGCATGTGAATTCTTACCTCCATGTATTAGAATTTAATTAATTCAAAATAAATGAAGTGATAAAAAAAAGGTAAGAAAATGAATAAATGAACGACAGATAATGCACATTAGAAATTGCTTGTTTTTGTTTCGGAAAAGCAAGCGTTATAAAGAGTTTTAAATCTAAAAATATTTCTTTCCTGTAACCATCTAAAAAGCTATATTACTAATAAAAATGGTTTGCTATTAAAAAAAATGTTTAAGTTGCATGTTTAAGTTTACCCTGTACAATTTTCTGATTTAATTGTGATTAAGTTAAACATTAAATTAAAAATTTGAAAGGTAAATATGCAAAGGGAAATTTGAAAGCTTAATACTAGAAATAGGTAGATGGTTAAAACGAGGTAACCCCTCCCCCCCCCAAAAAAAAAGAAAGAAAAAATACCAAGAACCTCTAAATATTTTAGTGGTTCATTAGGTAATCATGGTTAAAATATTAATTTGAATAAAATTTAAAATTATTACTTTAATTTCATGTAGATAGAAATATTCAGAAATAAATTGAATTGAGGGGGTGTAATTTTAAACATTACTTATTTTCAACTCATATGAATAAAAAACAAATGTATCTATTGTTATTTATTTATTTCTCTGCATCATACATCTATTACTTGAATTTTGAACAATATTTTCACATCAAAACAATACTACAAAGAAAAAATCATTCACAGCACCAGTAGAGGACTTGTACTTATTTTCTATTTTCGTGGAAAAGCAATGTTTACATTTAATTTTCACAGATATTTTAAATACAACTTAGCATGAAGAAAACTCATTAATTCCATACTAAGTCTTCAGGTCATTACCACATAAAAATTACAACCAAAGTCTCTAATGTTCAATTTATTTTTTGGTGTTGTTACATCTGTAAACTTTATTTCAAACACAGAATTTCCAACATTTTTACACGAGGAAAAAAAGAGGAAACAAAGACATTTTTCTCAACTAGGCAATCAAACTCAAATTCAGGGTACCGAAACAGGATTTGTAGTTTTTATAGATTTTGGGACAAACTATTATTATCAATAACTGCTTAAGTAACAAAATAGTCAAAGATTAATCTTTGTGTTTTCTGAAATGCAACGTAATGTCAAAATATTTAGATGTTCAAAATGTAGTTATCATTACCAAATTTTTAAAAATTCCTTACTCCAAAGTATCATTTCCTAAAATTAATAATTGTGGACAAAACATTAGTTTAATCAAAATATTCAGTCACTTATAAACATAAAGAAAACAAATTTTGTTATAGGCTTTATTCCCATGTACTCAATCAGGGAGTTTCGATTAGACAGGGCAAAATATACTGATGCTTGTAATTTATTTTCTCTTATTATTCGTGAAGTGAATTTTTATGAAAAAAAAAAACTCCCCTGATTGAAATAAATTGAATTTTTTGTTCAAATTTTTTCATATAGATTGTTATTCCATTCATTACCCCATATCATGGATGGATGAACACGACGTATGTTCTAATATCCTGAAAAATGCTTCCAGAACTCAGTCAGAAACAGAACAGGTGCACTGACAGTCAGAAGTGGACTAAGATAACAGCTGCTACCAATCCCTTCCAAAATTGGAGCTATTTGCAGTTATTCAAATTCTGTCCTGTAGTTTAAGTGGGGAGAAAAATCTCTTTTTGAGAGGGGGGGGGGGGTTCTGGATAATTACAGGAACAAAATAAGCAGAAATGAACTGTTCATTTAATGCTGAAATAAGGTATAACAATAAACAAACCTAAATACATATTTCATAATTTCATGTATACCTAAATTTTTTAGCCTTGCCTTAAATACCAAAAAATTTATTATAAATCTGAATTGAAAACAATATTTTTACATGACAAACAAGCATAAACCTAAAGAAAGCACTTGATTTACAAAACAAATTCAAAACTCTAAATTTAGAGAATCAAAACAGAATTCCAGCTACTACTTAAAAATTTCTGTTGCAAAAGTATTGTTTGTTTAACCTCTTTACATTTCAATATTATTAAACAAATGAATGATAATAAATTTGACAATAAGCGTAACAAATCAGAAATACAGCATTGTCTGTATGAAGAAGATCAAAATTTCATTTAATTACACTATTTAGCATTTAAACACAAAATTTTCATTGGTTTGTATGTCGTTGTTGAAAGTCCAAAGACCATTTCGGCAAAAAAATTTCTGAAGTTTTCAACATAACAAACATGAGTGGCATATTATACATGAAAATTTATTATTATTTTTTAAACAACTTCATTAAAATTAGTTTTGATAAAGCTGTCAAGCTAAGAAAACTTCGAAAATGATTTCTGGACATCCTTGTAAACTTAATACTGGAGATCATTCTATTATACAACTTTTTAAGCAAACAGTACAATATTATCATGAGTTTTCAAGAACATCTGCATCAGGGCTACAATTCAATTAGTAGTTGAGCTTTCTTTAAGTTGCAGAATATCTGGAAGAAACTTAAAAAACATTAAGGGCAAATAAATTTAAAAACTGAAGTAAAACTTCAAATGTGCTAAATCATCAATACGGCTGATGTTGAAAATTGACAGGAATGTTTTTTAAAGTAGTTCATAAAATCATAAATGGAAAATAAATAAACACACTTTAATTGAAATAGAGCTGTATTTCAACTACTTTGCATTAAGTGTGTTGTAAAGTTTAATTTCAAATAACAGGGTGTTCTAAAAACACATGAAAAAGTAAAACACATATTACAGGGAATATTTTAATTCATCAATCTCTTTTGACTAGCATAGATTGTGTTTTTCATTCATTTATGTACATAATATTATGTACATATTTTTTAGTGTACATCAGCTTTGCTCTTAAGAAGAGAAATCATCAGTTTATGATGACTAAAATAAGTAATGATTGTTCGTGATTCCAAATTTTATAGGAACCGTGAGAAAACTTGCTTGTTTTTTCTGCATTTCACTTAGGAATATCCACAGCAAAATTGTAGGGGTAGGTGGGGTATGTTGGACAGTGGGGAACGTTGCTCAAGTCCCCATTATTTTAATATTATTCATATTTTTTATTTTATTTTCTGACCAACAAATAGCTCCTATGGTCCTACAAATCCTATCACGAAATCACATGGCACAGTTATATCGAACAAATTTTTTTCCAGAAAGTGTTATTTCAGCAGTCCTGAGTAATTTTCAGAAAACTATAAATTAATTTTTTTTAATGGTTTTAGTCAAGATTGAGGAGAAAAAAAATTAAACTCCTGTCTTAAACTTTTACGTGAATGCCACTACCTCATCAAAGAGCTTACTTGTGCTTGTGATTGAAAAAATGTGAGTGCATACTGTACAAGGGGCATTCCACGGTATTTTTGACATTTATGTAGAGTCCGTAACGTGACCTTTTTTGCCATAACTTTTTAATTTACTGTTTGATTAGCATATTATTTTATTTTGATCTTTTCCTACCAACACACCAGCTCAAATTAAAATAATTTGCAAATCAAACGGTAAATTAAAAAGTTATGGCAAAAAAAGGTTATGTTACGGACTCTACATAATATAAAAAATACCGTGGAATGCCCCAGAAACTATTTATAAACTGTTCTTGTTTGGCTTTAACATATAAATTTAAGTGAAGTAAAAATATAGAGAATGCAATATAACTGATGCTTAAAATTAGATTCTATAAAATGAAGCCACATTTTTCAGTAAATTCATTTATCTATACCAGATATTTCAGCTGGCCACATGAATCAGTTTTGAAAGCCGTATGTTGGGCACCATTGTCTTAGAGCATTTGAATTCCCCTTTATTTCAATGTTCTATTTCCTGACAAAAGTATTGATTTTCTAAAGCCTTTAACAAATTAAGATAATCTCTGATAAATTGAATATTTGTTTATTTATACATTTATTTTTATGAGTAGTTGAAATGAACTCAGATGCAATTGAATTACCTTTTGAGTGGGCGAGGCAAAATCACGAACATGTAATAAATGAATATAAATAATGAAAGAAACATTACTTTTAAAGTGGATGCATTATAACAATAATAATATAAGAAAAATAAACAACTCTGATTTAAGGAAGCAGTTACTAAAGACTTTATTTTGCATTGATTGAAAACATCGGATAAATATCAAAATATCCAATATATATCAAAATATCGGATATTTTCAAACTCTGATCTTTACGGATAATCTCAAAAACCCATTATGACAGCCTTTATTTTAAAATGCCACACTAGTTAAAATTTAACTCCACATTAATCGAGATAGGATTATTTAAAAATCATTTTTCCACCAAATATCGAAATTTTTATGAAATTGATGTGGGGTGAGAATTTCATGTACTTTATTTTTATGCTGATCTAGAAGAGTAGAATTCTTCTAAAGTTTCATTCCAAGAAACGGGTTGTGTCATAATGACACACGATAGACGCGAAACATGTTAATTGTTCATCAAACACTTTTGAATAGATTGTATTTCTTATTCATTTTCTTACATAAAATTATATACATGTGTCCACTTATAATGATCATCTTCTTCCTTCTTAAGAAGAGAAATGATCTGTTTACGATAACTAAAGTAAGTAATTACAAATGTACATATTGATCTCCGCGCTGCCTAAACGTAGTACATGCAACCATACAAAATGAGTAAGAAAGCGAGAAGAGCGCAAGGTCTCACTTTCCTCCAATATCTGAAGGCAAGCAAGCCACTATTTTCCTTCTAACCGACATTGCTTATCCCCACCACTTTTCATCACACAAAAAGGTTGGATATAACTTCAAATCCCTTGCATAAAAAGTTTCACTTAAAAAATCTTTGATTCAGCATTTTATTATAAAAGTATTGATATTTCAACCCGCAAAATTTTAAATGTACCTAATTTCTGACTAACAAGAGCTTTGTGGCTGGGAGGACTTTTACAATCTCAAAAACCCATGATAACAGTCCTTACCTCAAAGGTAATTCAAAACTTGTTAAAACTTAACTATTTAGGGTCTGGTGGGGGAAAGTGGTCAATGGGGTAAAGTGGTCATAATTCAAATAGATGGCTATAGCTTGAAAATTAATGTTCGAATGAATGTGAAAATTTTATTTTAGAGTAGTGCATTTAGAAACTACATTTTAAATACAAAATTTTACAAATGGCAAAATTTTATTTGGTAAAAAGAAATATTTTGTGTAAATATGAAAATTTTTAAAATCTAAACACCTTTTTTAACTTCCATGAGAAATTTTGTTTGTTAGAATTATGAACATGTCTCAAGAACTCTTACTCATTAGCAGTTAGCTGAATCTATTTTGGTTAATTTTTTAGAACAATTTAAGTAAGATGGGGTAAAGTGGTCATAATATTAGGCTTAACGAATATTGTTCTTCTTAAGTCACTTAATCTTTAAGTATAAGGCAGATATAAATTAAGTATTAATTTCACTTAATATGTATTGTTTTTAAAATAAACAGGGTTAAATATACGAGTATATGCGTATGTATACGTATATACTCGTGTAGGCACGTATATATACGCATTCACATAAATGCACCAATAAACACGTATTTGGGTATCTGCAAGTATTTTTTATCTATGCAGATATACATTCGACTATACACGTATATACCCGCTTCTGCTCGTATATATACGAACACTTATATACTCAGGGAGACACTTACATGCAAGCATATGATATACAGGGTGAGTCTAAACTCTTGGGCAAATTATTAAAAAGTATGAGACGGGAGGATAAGAGCAAGAATCATAAGAAACATATGGACACAAACTCAACGCTGACGCGCTACATGCACGCAAAGCCAGAAACTGATGGATGCAAAACAGGTCACAAATTTATTACACAAAGATAATTTTACACAACATTTTAGGTTTTAAGAAAGTTTTAAAGTGATTGAGGAAATTTGCGACCGGCAGCTTTAATACATGCATTGCAATCACTCTGTTGCAATTACGAAACTTTTGAAAAACTTTTATCAGTCGCTGCGCCTTTGTTGCAATGCGTGTATTAGAGCTACTACAGGCAGTAACTGTCAACAACTGCTCTAAATATTTCTTAAAAACTAAATTGTCCACTAAGATCATCTTTGTGTAACAATTCTGTGATCTGTTTTGCTAACATCATACTTGCCAACCTTTGAAGGAAAAAAAACAGGAGATTTTACTAGAGGTATATAGGAGATTCACCATCGACACATCCTCGCTACAGAATTATTAAATTATGCTTTTAAATAACATGAATACTAAATTTAAAGTGAAATGGGGATTTTTTGCAGGTGTAAGCAAATTGGTAGTAGCAAGAAAAATATACTGCAAAGGAAAAACTAAATAATGAGTGAATTTGCGTAAAGTTTCGGACATTCTCCAGTCTCTACCAGAAAAGTAGCTACAAAAATTTAGTTACTAAAATCCAAAAAGAAAAAAAGGAAATCAATATATAATGAAAATACAATATAAAATAAGTAGGTATAGGGTAGTACATGTTAAAATAACTTCAAACATTAAAAATAATTGAAATAATTTCAAGATTCAAAAAGATTGAAATCTGCTACAATTTTCGGCAAAGCACGTGCTTCATTGAACATGCAATGTGGAAAGCTTCTAAAAAAATTATTTTTTTACTAAATGAGTTATTAATTGTAAAAATTCTTATTCCCTGACATTGGTAGACCAGAAAAGGGCGCCATCTATTGAGAAGAAAGTGAAACTTTTTAATGATTGACTAAAAAAACTGCAAAAACGGGAGAAAATCGTAAAAAATGGGAAATCGGGAGATGGAAACAAAAAACGGGAGTCTCCCGCTAAAAACAGTAGAGTTGGCAAGTATGTAACATCAGTTTCTGAACTTGTGTGCATGTAGCGCGTCAGCGAAACAAGTTCCTTATGATTCTTTGCTTCTTATCCTCCCCTTTTACACCACTTAGATTTTGCTCAAGATCTTGGATTCATTCTGTAAGCATTAATGTACATTAGCGGATATACTCGTGGATATACGTGGACACATGTACTGGTGTATACACGTAAATGCACGTATATACGTCTAACAGGTATATAATCGTGTTTACACGTAAACATACGTATATACTCATGCTTCCATATATATACACACGTGAGTAGACACATACAAACACGCACTGGATATATCCACGAATTAACTCGTGTATACTCGTATAAGTATGTATGCACACTTATATATGCGTCAACTATTGACGTATATACTCAGGTATGCACGTATATACTCGAGATACGTGCAAACACGCATATGATGTTCGTTTATACGCGTATATACTCGCATATACATGTGACACGTATATACTAGAGTGCCTTGAATGATCAGAGTGACGACAAGCACACCCCCCTGAGAAGCGGGGAAGCGCCTCTGTCCGCCGGAGGGCATCTTGACGAAAGTCTCGTAGACTTAACATAGGAAGATTGGATAGGTTTCAGAAAAACGCTTTTTTTGTGAATAATCAGTTTTCTACTGACATTTCACCTTATGTCTCAAGTGCATAAATGTATGGACTATCAGTTTTTATCATTTTTGGAACTCTAAGCGAGAAATTGATTTAATTATAGAGCACTGATCTTGGGATTTTGGATTTCGATAGTGTTGGCGGACTTTTTGGCTTCACTAACGTTGCGGCAACCATTCTCCGCTTCAGGAGCGTTTGATTTTCAGGTTTTAGAAATTAGTTTTGCTTGTAAATGGGTTTCATCCCGTAATATTTTTACTCAAATGAAATAATTATCTGAGAATAAAATGCATCTTGTTTGTAAGAAAAAGAAATATATATTAGTTATTATATGAAAACTATTTAAAGTTTATTCTATGAAGCTGCTTACTATTTATGATTCAGTACAGAGAAAATTGAAACTAGTGCACATTTTTATTGTTTACACACATAAACCATAAGGGGGGGGGATGTGAAACTCAATTCCAATAACTCAGCATGAATGTTCAAAATTAAATAAGTTTAAAATTAATTTAAATCATTCATATTCATAGTGTGGGGTATATCCTAAAGTACGCAAATTCAAATCAGTATTTTTCATACTGTTTCGAAAAAAATTCAAGGAATTAGTATCTTTTCACGAAATTAATATATCATTAAACCACCATTTCGTAAAACATTCAACTTTACGCAAATTTGCAGTTACCTAACTGTAGCATTCAGCTGACGATATACTTTTTTTTTCTTTATACTTTACCAATTTTTTTTAAAATTGGATATAGCAGAAATTAATTTAACTAATTCGTATGCATGTATCTGTACCTGGGAGGGAAAGGGAATTTAGTCACAAAAATAAAGTCAGGAGACGAGTTAGAAATTTTTCTTTTCTGATAATTTTTATTACTCGATTGGATTGCCATATATGAGCTTATAGAATGAAAATTAGTTCATTGAAATCTTCGCAGATAATTCTTCTTGTACTTCTAAATAGAGTTTAAAATGTTGAGTAAGATAGTGCAAAAGTCTCGATCATGAATCAGGTGATTTGCCTTGAACCGCCCAGCTACAGATATATTATCTTTCCTAATTTGCTTCGAGGGGAACTTTTTTTATTGCACTTTAATTAATAAGCAATTAATAAGCACGTTAATTGACAAGCAATGGAAATTCATTATTTATTTTTCGAATTTTCTCTCGTTGAAAAACAATTATCATAGCTTTTTTTTTTTTTTTTTTTTCCCCAAGAAGACTCATTTTTAACACCCGAAAAACAATGGAAGGGGGTTATAAGTTTGACGTGTCTGTGTATTTGTGTATCTGTTGGAGACACTCTAGCGCCTAAACGGATGGACCGATTTTGAAAAAAAAAAAAAAAATGTTCTAAAGGAGAACTGATCGAGAGTGTTCTTAGCTAGGTTGCATCTTTGGATCACATTAATTAAGGAAGATATTAATTAAACCCGTCTAAAAGTTTTTTCGCAATTTGTGCAGTGAAAACATACTTAATTTTTTTTATAATTTAATACCAAAATAAAGAGAATTTTTTTCCGCGTCTGATAGAATGTGTTTGGAACTTCCATATTTCATAGAATTCGAGTTATAACGTTTTTTAAAAGAAGATTTTAATAACGATTAAGCCTTTATTCACGCGATTGATAAACGAATTCATTGTTGGTCGACAAGGAAATTTAATATGTTGCCAGTTTCTAATCAATAGCAAATAAAATACTTGACAATGATTCTTAATAATATAAGGCTTTTAAAAGGTTTTTCAATTTTCCCTCTTGATTCTACAGTTGCGACTCAGTCGGGGGTTTTTAAAATTTTTAATTTTTAAAGTAATGGTCTTTTCTGATTTGTTTCTCTTGTGAAAATTAAAATTTGTCATTTACTTTGTTTTCATTCACGCACACATAATATGTAAAGAAAATGGTGATGTCGCTTGTCATTTTCAATTCGTTTTTCTTAGAAATCTTATGTATGTATTTGTTTTTGACGGATAAGTGAAAAGAAAGAATGGAGAGAAACTCATAGCCTCTGCCAAATGCTTCAGAAACTGAAGTCACGTCTGCTGCCAAAACTGAGATAATGATTCACACTTGGTGGCAAATCGCCAAACGGTCAAAATTTTCTCTTCGCATCTGGACGAAAGTTGCGGCCGCGCTTGTCCGGGGGGAAAAAACACCGCTGTTGTCGCCACTCTGTTCTCAAGGCACTCTAGTATATACTAGTGTAGACCACGTATTCACTCCTGTAGTAATCAAGTATACATGCTCATATACTCGTGTATGCACGTATATACTTAAGTAGGCACGTGCATGCATATATCTGATGTATACTTTTATCTATTCATATATGAACATGTTTACTCATGTCTACATGACACATATAGTATACTCGTGTATACCCGCATATACTCGTATATATACTTGCAACTATAAAAATAACCTAAATATACAAAAATTAGGGTTATTTGTAACGGTTTTGCATCTGTTTTTAACTATGACCATTTTACCCCATGTTATGACCACTTTCCCCCACCCCATGGGGTAAAGTGGTCATAAATACAAAGGGAAAAGAAAATGTTATAAAACTACTTAAATCAATATTTTTTTTCCTGAAATTCAATGCACCGTGTTCTTTAATAATGCAATGTAAAATAACAATAAAAAAAGTTCAAGTGTTTAAAGAATTTATTGTATTTATTATCCACCTAAGTTGAAAACCTGCGATTTTATGACCACTTTACCCCACCAGACCCTATCAATCATTGCATAATTATTTAAAAATCATTTTCTCAATAAAAATAGAAATTTTTACGAACCTGAAGTGGGGTGATAGCATGCACTTGATTCTTCAGGTGATAAAGAAATAGCAGGTAAAGGAAATAACAAGGCAACCTAAAAATTAGTAAACCTTAATTAGAGCATAATAAAATGTACCAACACACTACTTGAACCGAACTTAGAACACCTCAGTTTTCTGTTTATGATAGAACACACAGCGACTGGCATGCTTGTTGAATAAAAAAGAGTAAATTACCAAAATAACCAAAACTACCTACAATTCATTAAATTTTTAATAAAATAATACATTTTAAATTGGCTTGCTCAACCTAAAAAATCGATAAAAACTGTACTGTGTGTCAAGCAAGTGTTGTACTTCATATCCACCTCAAACGCTTTGACAAATTCATGTGGTCACATTAATTTCATAATCGAACTGACATTTTTTTCAAACAAATTTTAACTAATAAACATTTAGCAGAATATCATAACAAAACGTTTCCAGAAATCAAAATGTTATTAAAAGATACTGCCAGCAAGCACTGAAAGTCCTATAATTTATAAGCATTTTATTTCCTCTGCATCTCCTTTCAAAAAACAAAAATTTGACACTGTAAATACTTACGTTGCATAAAGTGAAGATTGCTTGATGGAACATGATAAGCGATACATTAGTCAATTTTTGTCTAAGAAATGATCAGGAAAAATAAAAACCTTTACATTAAAACATAAGTTAAAATGGGTTTTAATATCAAGTCACATTCATTTAAAATAAAAATTTCCGCAGCATAAAGCATTTATAATACAAGTCACAAGTTAAGATCTCTTCACATCACAAGTGTATGTTTTGTTTACTTCCACTCGTCGCCAAGCACGAAATTGATCGCGCCAAATCGAATACAGAGATCTATCGTTAAAAAAATTTAATTTACACAATTTAAACTTTTGCCTTGTCTTAAAGTGTTGTTTTTCAATAACGTTGTGATTGGACACATCTATTTAACAGACATATTTTTATATTTCGATTCAACGGTTTCGGATTTATGCGTATTGGAGAAGAGAAGCCCAGTGCTTCAATCTTTCGATTGTACTCTCTCTCAAAACCGTTGCTCTCAACTTACTTAACAAGCTGTGTATAACAATCTGTACCATTTCCTTAAAGTGAAGTCATCAGTATCTCAAAGCTGTTGAACAAACTCTCTGTCTAGGGTTTTGTTGAGCCATTGTCTAACGAACTCTGTTACCAAAGGTAGCATTTGAATAATATATTTTCTTTTACTAAAGTTCAAAATTAATTCATATAGATTTTTGTTTTGAATTTCGAGTTAATGAATCTTGGTCTCAAACTCATGCTTTTCAAAAAAAGGTTCAATTTATAAAATCATGGGTCCCATTACATTT
Source organism: Uloborus diversus (assembly GCF_026930045.1). Classification (NCBI taxonomy): domain Eukaryota; kingdom Metazoa; phylum Arthropoda; class Arachnida; order Araneae; family Uloboridae; genus Uloborus; species Uloborus diversus. The sequence continues at coordinate 179,856,496 of NC_072733.1, read as the reverse complement.
CTTTTCTACTATATGCAACGGGACTGAAATTCCTGAGAAGACGTAAATGCGTAAATATAGATATTAGGCAGGTGTTACAGACCCAACAATCGGATCCGTAATGAAGCACCTACCAGTTTCGGCAAAGCGGAACTGCTTCCGATTGGTCGGATCTGGCTGATCCACCCGACCGTGGTGTTGGATCCGATCCGACTAAGTTACGATAGCTCGAATCGGATATCAATCAATTGATATTCTAGGCTAGTGGTTCCCAACCTTTTTGGCCCATCGCCTCCTTTGGAAGTTTAATTACGCTTATCGCCCCCCACGTTCTTCCCTTAAAAACACGAAATTAGATGGCTCTGATTTTAGTGAAGATTAATGTTACTGAACGCCTAATTTTAGTTTTAAAGCTTCAAAAAGTGCATGATAAAGCAATAATTAGCTTTAAAACTGAATTTTATATTCTTAACCCCCTCCCCCCCCCAAACAAGAAAAAACGTAATTTGAAGTGCTTTAATTAACCAACGTCATTTACATACTTAGCAAAAATAAGAGTACTACATTTTTCAGTAACATGCCTTTTTTTTAAGTTGAAATCCGGAAGAAATTGAAAATTTTAACTTAAGATTTGTTCTTTTTTACCTTTTTATTGGCTGCCTTGTGCTTGATGGAACTCCGTTAAAGATTTGATGTCTGGCTTTATATTAGCAGGGGTCTGGCCAGAGGATATTTGGGTCCGTTACCGGACCCTTCACAAAAATCCGATCAACCAAAACGGACCTTTCACAAAATCCCGATCAAACAAAACGGACCTTTCACGAAATGCCGATCAAACAAAACGAACCCTTCACAAAATTCTGATAAACAAGATCGGATCTGTTACAAATTGTTTATTGAAAGAGCAAATCTGAAAGCAAAATAACGCATATTTCTGTGTATAAACCGATAATTTTTGGAACCTTTTTTTAAGTCAAATTAGAGGGATCAGCTTATACAAAATCGGCTAATTTTGAAAAAAAAAAAAAAAAAAAAAAGAAAGAAAAAATCGGCACTCTTGCGATGCTCCTGCAAGCGATAAATAATTGCCACTGCCAAATAAATATAATGGTTGTTTGTTTTATCACAGCTAATTAGCAGCGGTGTTGTTGTAAACATTTCTGAAAAGGCATTGGCAAGCACTTTTCTCCGCTCATGATTTAATAAACAATAATAATATATATCTGCGAAATGAACTTAGAACTGCAAAGGGATAGTAAGGGTGAGGAAAAAATATGATCGCTTCAGATAGGGTTACCAACTTCAAAACTATCACCACTTAGCGTATGGCGTTGAACCTTTATAATGAGATTAGAAAATATTCTCATCATTTTGTCGGCTTGTCAATATTTGCGTTTTTACGGTGCGGTGCGATATTTAATTGTTATTTTGGGAGAAAGTTATATGAGTTTTGATTTTTCGATGCTAACAAGGATGATTAACTTTAAGTAAACTCTTTTAAGTACCGTTTTTTTTTTCTTTAGATGTCTACATTTTGAAAAATGCAATCTTTTAACATCCGATATGAGAATCCTATTTTGTTCTTTTTTCAAGCTAACTTCGCTTTAATAGGATTTAAATAAATGAAAAGTCTCTTTATTTCTGTTAGAACTCTCATTTCAAGTTTTTAAAGCAAAATTCCATTTTCTGTTATGAGTCAAAAATTAAAATGCTGAATATAAGGTTTATTTTATTTTATTATTATTTTTTTTGGGGGGGGGGGAGGGGGGTCAACTGTGTTCACAGACATTAATGATATGTTATCATAGGACTCTAAAATGCAATTTTAAAATAATTTTATCAAAAATATTTCTTTTACAAGCCGTTTTTATACTTTTGATGCCTTCACTTTGAGAATTGCGATCTCTTTGCATCCACTATGGGAATCCGATTTTTCAAATTTTTGATGATTATTACGCTTTGTTAAGAAGTAAACAATTGAAATATCTTTTTATTTTTGTTAAAATCACGGAATTTATAAGTTAGAAACGAAATTTCGTGCTTTTTAAGAGTCTTGGGTCAAAAAGTTGAATGCTGAACCCTATTCTGAATTTTGTTTTATTTATTTATATTTTTGTTTCAATTATTTTAAATACTGTACAGAAATATATCTAGTATAATTTAACATAATGCAGAATGGTAGATAAATATTGATACTTTAAAGAGCGATGCCTCCCCCCCCCCCCGCCAAATACCAGAAAAAAAAATCCAGAATGATTTTTTCGTCATAGAAGAAGAAAACACTCAACTTTAAGTTTAATTGATGCACTTTGTGCCATCTCTAAATTCTAAAATTTTGTTTTAACAGAAAAAAATTTTTTTTTTTGCAAAATTTTTTGATTTTTCACAAAATTAATTCATTTTTCACAAAATTTGATTTTTCACAAAAAACGGACCCTGTGAAAAATCCTGGACAGACCCCTGATTAGTGAGAAGCTGCACTACAGAGCTAAATCCTCTTTCAACTAAATATGTTGAGGGGAACGATAGGAGCTGTTCAACTTTTTTTCCAAAGTTGTGGGTAAGTACCCATAAGCTTCACAAAGGCAAATTCGTAACCGTATTGCTTGAAAGTAATTTTTGATTCACAATCAAATTTCAAATCCATAAACTCTGTCTGCAAAGAGTTTTCCAGTTCATCCACATCTTTAAAACTAAATGGGTCTAAAATCCAGTCAGGAATTTGTAAGTTGATCAAATCTGCAAACCTTGATTCCATGTTCTTTTTTAACTGATCAAGGTGATCAATAAAAATTTTTTTCTTCAGGAAGTTCATCATCCACGATTAAACTTTTTTTTTAGAGTCGGAAATAGGATAAATTCTTTACGGTCAATTTGCCTTGTGGACTTCGAATTTGGCAATGAATGCTGAAGTTATGCTTTTGGCCTTGATGAGGTTCATCTTGTTTCCTTGAAGCTTAATGTTGACTTCGTTCATTTTTTCAAAAATATCTGTGAGATACGCAAGTGTTCCAATTTGCGCTGTTTCAAATTCTCACTTAAAGCAGGATAATGCAAGTCGAGAAACTCAGCTACAGAGTCGAATAAATCAAAGAAACGGCGCAAACAGTTTCCTTTGGAAAGTCATCTCACAGACTTATGTAAAAGCAAGCATTCGAATTTTTCATCACTTTCATGGCAAAGCTCTCGAAACAAGCGGTCTTTGGGAGAATTAGCTTTGATCTTGTTAATACCAGTGATGACTAATTGTAAGGTTTCATGTAAAACACCACCCAATTATTTGCAGCCAAGTGTTGGCGATGAATGACACAATGGATGGTAATCACTTCTGGCACTCCTTTTTTGAGGTGTGCAAGAAACCCAATATGACTACCCGCCATGGCAGGGGCACCATCTGCTGCGCAAGCACTTACATTTATTAATGGAATTTCTTTTTCTTAAAAATAATCCTTCACCACTTTAAAACTATTCTACTTATCTCTTTACTACTCTTTTATACTACTTTTCAACTATTTTTTTGGCAGCTGGTAGAATAAGAGATTCGCCAATTGTATGAGGCTTACCACATTTTGCTATCAAAAGAGACACTTCGTAAGAAGCAAGAAGCCCTTTGTCAAGATCTGTTGCTTGTCTTCTAAGTAATTCACCCACATTTGGCTGTTTATCCGCTTTTGTTTTGAGGTCTTGAAAATAACTAAGAGGTTTATTTACTTTGTCACCATTTACTCTTGACAAATGCTCTTTCATTCGCAGGGGCTTCATCGCTTCATTGCTAGAAAATGTTTTATTGCACAAAAGACAATGCGGAAATGCACATTTTGCGGTGACGTGACAAAACCAAATTTTCAATACTCTGCTGAATACTGCCGGCACTTCTTTTTCGAATTCATACCGAACTTCCACACTATGAAACATGCACAATTAAACAGAAATTCACTAAATTAAATCAAACAATAGAAACTACGTAAGGAGGTTTATGCGCTCATTGCAAGATTCTGAATGACATTTGATAAGTAAATATAAAAATTCATTCCTATACATATCCATCCACTTTTCAGGCGTTAAATATACGCTGGTGCCAATGGTCAGACAATGCTTACAAGATTTTTTTTCTTCCTCGTGAAAACGGCAATAAAAAAAAAGATATTATTTTTCGCTCTTGGAATTTTTTTTATCCGGACAGATTTGATTGAGCTGTAAATCATACATTCCTTATTCTCTTGGAACGACTTTCTTTGATTTGTCGAGCCATATGCTTGGTTCGGCATTACATAACATAGGTTCTGAAAGATATTTCTGAATTGTGTGCCGATTTCTTTTAATAAATATAGTTTTTGAAAAGTCAAGAATTTCCGATCACCAGATAATCCGAATACCGGTGGCCCCCCTATCGCCCCCAGGTTGGGAATCACTGTTCTAGGCGGTCGGACTTAAAATATATGACCGACCGAGCAGAATACCAGATAAAAATAAGTCGAGCGAAATGATGGTTCTGACAATAAAATGGATACTAAAACGAAATACATGATATGAATTGTACATTTATGAGAATTTAGTTATTCAGGGCGACTTGGTATTATAATGGAGCACCGACAATCTCAGATAACTCCACGGCACTGTGATGGGTCGGAGGGTTGGACCCCATTTAAGACAAAATTCGTTGCTTCATTCTTGAATTTATTTTATTTTAAAGCAAATACTGAGTTTTGTTGAAAAATTTCAGCAAATTAGTTTTTCACTTATTGCCATATTTTTGTAATTAGTCATTATAAATTAAATTTCACTTATTTAAAAGTAGCTGAGACTATGAACATGAGACTTAATATTTTTCGCTATATATACTTTGTAGTTAAAAGTAATTTGTCCTTCACTTAAAATGAATTCCATTATCCCTTATTTAATTATTATTATAAAAAGCAATTTTCAGAATTTTAAAATACAATCTTCTTGCCACCACTCATGACTTAAATACAAGGTTGGGTTTTTGATGTCAAAAGCATGATTTCAGTATGACATGTCAAAAACTCAACTAGTGAAAATTGATCATTTTTATGAACACATAAGAATTCCTTATTTTGAAAAAATATACAACTATATTTTACACTACAAATCAATCATATTAATTAAAAGTCGTTCTAAGCCAACTGAAACCACAACATGGTTTTTCAACTTAAAGCAATACCCTTTATGTTTGATAGATATTATGTTGAAGGAAATTTTTTAATTGAATGGCTGTTTTTGACAGACATGCGTAGTTATGTTTAAATTTTGAGAAGAATAAGAGACATTTCTGATTTTAATTTTTCACTTTAAAAATATTGCTTTTTAAAAAAGCAATAGCTGTTTAAATTATAGTGATTTTACACAGTTTAATTTTATACATGAAAGTTCATTGTTTCTGAGTATTAGTGTGCAGTGATTTTCTTCATTCACTAATATTTTTAACCCCCGACAAACAACAGACGTGTCTGTGTATCTGTGTCTGCCTGTGACACTCTAGCGCCTAAACGGATGGACTGATGTTGAAAAAAAAATTTTTTTGTTCAGAAGGAGACTTGATCAAGAGTTTTCTTAGCTAGGTTGCATCTTTGGATGACATTAATTAAAGAAGATATTATTTAAAAGCCTCTAAAAGTTTTCTGCGATTTTTGCAGTGAAAACATAGTTGAAAATTAAAAAAATTACTACCAAAATAAAGATAAATAGGTCATATTTACTAAAATCAGATATAAATATGAATGTTTTTTTCTGAGAAAATATCAAAAAAAGATAAAATCTATTGAAGTATTATGTTATATTAAAAATAGTTTGTGAACATTCAAGTAGTATAGGGGCAATGGGGGCAAATGTGAACAATTTTTTTCATTTCTTTATTTTTGAGAAAAATATCAGCAATTTCTCAAAGCAAAACTCTCCCCATGAATGAATAGTTTTTCTGTGTGTCATGGTTTTTTTCAAGAATTTTTTACTCTTAAGTAGTACTTCTGAATACACTCTCTTGGTGCGTCAATTTTTTTGTTAGAGAGTGTATTTGAAAATCTTTTACAGCTTTGGTGTAGTCTTTTCTTCACAAAATTGTGGCGTTTCATGATCTGAAACTAAATTATACTCATGAGTGTTGTATTAAAAATAGCTTATTAAATGAGTTTATGGTTCTGCAATTTAATATAGTTCTCACTAAGGAACCTATCCCATTTTCTCTTGTCTAAAGTTGCATTTTTATTGACTCGATATCAAGAAATTTCCAGATAGAGCCCCTCACATCCTGTCTTTCGTCCCTTCTCCTGACATTACCAAACGTAGCCTAAAAGTTTTTTATGCCGTTAAGTTCTAAAAAGTTCTGCAGGAGAGCTCATGCCTCCTAATCTGTTACAGTCAGGGTTGCCACACATCTGAGACTTCAAGGGACAGTCCCATGTTTTGAAAAAGTCCTGTGTCCCAAGGAACGGGACGGCTAAAGTCCTGTATTCTAGCTGATAACAATGTTTTACAGAACGAGACATCATTTTAAGGAAAAAAAATAAAGTAAAACAAAAAATGTGAAATATAATGAGCAATAAGAAAATTATGTGGCAGCAAATGCCAAAATTTGCCAAGCCGTTTTTATACTTTTGATGCCTTCGCTTTGAGAATTGCGATCTCTTTGCATCCGCTATGAGAATCCGATTTTTTGAATTTTTGATGTTTAATACGCTTTGTTGAGAAGTAAACAAATAAAATATCTTTTTATTTTTGTTAAAATCACGGAATTAATAAGTTTTAAATGAAGTTCTGTGCTTTTTAAGAGTGTCTTAGGTCAAAAAGTTAAATTCTGAACTCCCCCTCGTCTGAATTTTATTTATTTATTTATTTTTTTACAATTATTTTAAATGCTGTACAGAAATATTATTAGTATAATTTAACATAATGTAAAATGATAGGGAAATATTGCTACTTGAGGGAGCGATGCCCCCCCCCCCCCGCCAAATACTAGAAAAACACCCCAAAATGATATTCTCAACATAGAAGAGGAAAACACTCTACTTTAAGTTTAAATGATGCAGTTTGTGCCTACTTTAAATTCTAAAGTTTCGATTTAACTTTTTTTTTTTGCAAAATTATTTGATTTTTCGCAAAATTAATTCACTTTTCACAAAATTATTTTATTTTTCACAAAAAACGGACCTTGTGAAAAATCCTAGATAGACCCCTGGAAAGACATTTCTCACTGACTCCTCTGATGAATACTATCTCCCCTTCCCAGTGTGTCGGTTGTAAATCTAGTTTGCGGCTAAAATGTACAACTGAGCATGATGCTTTCGTCACAACCAGGGTGCAACATTTTGGGCCATCTATTGGGTAAAGGGAGTTTTTTTCCCTGAACACGAACACCCTTAAATAACTCATGCAGGTAGTTGTCAAATCTAAAGCTGTTGTTGAAATTGCAGACAATATTGCACTTTTCAAATCTTTATAAGTGAGGAAATCGTGCTTTGTGACGTATATTTTTTGGATTGAAACGAGGATGAGTTTTGAGAATTTAAAGGTACATTAGAGAAATTGGTAGCATCTGATTGCAATCAGATACAAATGTGATGACCAGCAACAGGCTGGGCCCAGCATATTCTGAGGAAATTGTGATTTTGTGCACAAGTGCACACAAACTCTAGAATAAGTATACCGTTGGCTTCTTATTATTTATTATGATGGAGCAAAGTTTATTTTATAAAGTCATGGCATTGCATACTTTTATGTTTCAATCATTTTAAATTAACCACAAATGAATTAATATTCATTTAAAGGAAAATATGCTGTATCATTTAAAACAACTTGATTTAATGATGAGCCTAACCACATACCCATTTTATCCCATTTTCAAAATATGATATTAAAAATAGAAAAGCTTTTTTTTTTCTTCTCTGTAAGTTGAAGCAGCAACAAAAATGTATAACTAAAGATATTATGACACAGTAATAAAAATTTCTGAAAAATCAGGAGCTAGAGATAGAAGTTTAAGCAGACAACGTGCAGCTTGAATTTATCTACTTCAACTTAAAGTGTTACCTCTCGCTAAAAAATAATCAATTGTAAAATAATTCGTTTTTAAAACTATATATTTTGGCTACCCATTTTACACCACTTCCCATTTTACCCCTCCTGACCCTACTTATTTCAAAGCACTTTATAATTATAATTACTGTTTGTATAAAATAATTATATAAGTTAATCATCAATTAATATTTGCAATTTATTATTTTGTTCTTTTCCTGTTTTTAAACCCTAATGATTTTTTTTTTTTTTTTTGCTTTCTGTAATTAAAATTGTTTCGTGTATGTAAAAAAAAAAAAAAAATGCTTTAAGCAAAAATAATACATTTTTTTGCAACCTTGGGCCTGAGTCAGAGGATAGGCTTTTATTACTATGGTTGTCATTACAAAGTGTTCTGATAAAGAGTTAGAAATACAGTGCCTGAAGAGTTTTAACTCCTCTAAAAACAAATTCATTTATATAGATAACGATATTTCAAATATTAGCATCCAAGATATCCTGGGTAAACGGCCTCAGCTAGAAATCCATTCAGAAGGGAGAGTGCTCATAATGCAATTTCCAGGATGTGTTAATACTGTTGAAAAACACTAAAATTTAACCTTTGCTTATTTTTTGTTTAAATACTTTACTGAATTGTTTAAATGCTATGCTGAAATATTGAAATGCTGTTGCAAAATGCTTTTTAATAACTCTGTACTGAACTAGCTAAGGATATTTATTTTGCAAACTTTAGGTACAGTGATTATGCAGCTGTCCCATTGTGGCCATACATACGTCTCATAGTGGGCCTTAACTGGGCCACAATGAGACACTTTTCATCAAATTTATAAAGCCGCAGGGCTCCCAAATGGTCCGCTTTTCCCGCCAAAGTCCGTTTTTCTGGGTAAAGTCCGCTTTAGACCGCTTTTTAACATTTTGGTCCGTTTAGTCCGTTTTGTATTGTTTTTACTAAAAAATCAGATTTTAAAAATTTTCATTACATTAAAAGATACTGTGTGCTGACTTATGTTAAGCACGAATACGCTGCCGCGGCGCCGTTTTTCTATTGAACTTGACTTTCTGGTATTATTTCGCTTCAGATTGACGTCATTACTCCTCCTCCCACCGCTGTAACATGGAAATCTAGCAAATGGAGAAGTTTGGGGGAAGAGTTATGACGTGAAATCAAAGCATTTTGTTACCGATATTTTTCACGGGTTCGTACGCACTTGAAAAAAATCAAGAATGTTTCATCAGTGCAATTTTCTGAACTTGTGTTCGATATGTAGCATCGCGAAAAATTACTTCCTGTGTTTGCGAGTTCAATCTTTTTGCATCTTGTTAATATTTTGATGTTTTTGACAATCAGAAGTTACTTTAACATTTATTAACTTAGATTAGCTTATTTTATGTTTAATTAAAGTAGATAATAAACTTTTTTTCGGAACCATGATAACATCAAACTTTCTTGAACTTCGCCGAAAATTGCTTGCTGGGTTTTGAGATTTCAATCTCCTTGCATCTTGTAAATATTTTGATATTTTTGGCAATCAGAAGTTATTTTGACACAATCCACCATAGATTAGCTAATTTTTTTGTTTAATTTTAATATATAAGAGACTACTTTTTTTTCGAAACCATGGCGACATTGAACTTACTCGCACTTCGCGATCTTTTTGCATCTTGTTAATGTTATGATATTTTTGGCAATCGGAAGTTATCTTGACATAACACCTCCTTAGATTAGCTTATTTTTTGGTTAATTTTAGTAGACAAGTTTTATATTTTTGGTACCATAGCAACATTGAACTTTCTCGCACTTCGCGGAAAGTGCTTGTCGTTGTTTGAGATTTCAATCTTTTTGCATCTTGTAAATAATTTGATATTTTTGTCAATCAGAAGTTATTTTGACACACTCCACCATAGATTAGCTTATTTTTTTGTTTAATTTTAATAGATAAGAGACTACTTTTTTTTCAAAACCATGGCAATATTGAACTTACTCGCACTTCGCGGAAAATTGCTTGTCGTGTTTGAGATTTCAATCTTTTTGCATCTTGTTAATATTTTGATATTTTTGGCAATCGGAAGTTATTTTGGCATACGCCACCATAGATTAGCTTATTTTTTGTTTAATTTTAATAGGTAATAAACTACTTTTTTTTCTCGAAACCATGGCAACATTGAACTTACTCGCACTTCGCGATCTTTTTGCATCTTGTTAATGTTATGATATTTTTGGCAATCGGAAGTTATTTTGACATACGCCATCATAGAACAGCTTATTTTTCCTTAATTTTAAAAGATAATAAACTTTCTTATTTTTGGAACCATAGCAGCATTGCACTTACTCGAACTTCGCTAGGAATTGCTTCTTGTCTTTGAGATTTCAATCTTTTTGCATCTTGTACATATTTTAATATTTTGCGCAATCGAATGTTATTTTCACATATGCAATCCTAGACTAGCATTTTTTTATGTTCAATTTTAGTCATGTTTAGTTTTAGAGAATTTTTTTTTTTTCTTTTTGGAAATTATGCAAACAGTGAACATACTTCGCGAAAATTTGATTCCCTTGTGCAAGATTTCAATCCTTTTGCATCTTGTAATTATTTTAATATTTTTTAAAATTGGAAGCTGTTTTGACATGTGCTACCTCAATTTTTTTTATTTAATTTTATTTTTAAAAACTAAAAAACTTTGTATCCTTATTTTTTAAGTACTCATAATGAGTATTTTCAATTTGAAAATATAGCTCTATGAATCTAAACTTACACATTTATTTATTACATTAAGTTATCCAGTAAAAGCAGGCTCAAATTTACATTCAGTGTATTTATCGCTTAAGCAGCATTTGTATATTTTTGGGTATGGGGTCATTCCATATCAGTTCAACCACACCCCAACACCCACCATCTCAGATTTCAATGAAACTTTGTATACTTCTTTTCATAGTCCTAAGTAACCTCCTAAAGTATTTCTTCTCTATTAAAAATAGTTTTTATTTTTTGACCCTTCAAAGTTTTGCGATTTCGCGTTAGTTGTCATTTACAGTTCTATGAGAATGAACAGCGGCTGTTTGCAAAAAAAATTATTTCTCAATAACTAAAGATAAAAAAATTTTGAAATTTTTTTTATTATATATTAAGATTTCCAGTATTTCAGAAAAAAATATGTCGAAATTCTAAATTTGTATTCAGCAATTTAAAAAAATTAACAAACTGAAAAATTTAAAATTTTTTCAACAAAAAAATGATAGTCAAAATTTTAAAATTTTGGCATGAGGGTCTAAATTAAAATAATTTATATATATTTTTTAATGATCATTAACATGTGTGCTAACATATAAAATGAAAATTTTTAGGGGACTTTGAGGGATTCTGCCCCCCTGCCCCCTATTTTGATAAATGAAAAAAAGTTAATCGCAGTATTACAAACTAAGTTAATAATTGCATTAAAGAAAATTTAAGTATTGAAATACATTGGTGTTTGAATTTAAATGTAAACATTTAAATACTCAAGGTTTTTTTTTTTAATTGAAAATAAATAGTTAAATTAATTAATAATAAACAATAGAAATAAGATATCGCGAAATTCGAAATTTTCCTATAACAGTTTATGCATACTAAAAATTATTTTTTAACTTAGGGCAACATAGAAATTAAAACTTTTCATCTAATTCTGATTCATAACGAGGCAATTTATCCAAAGTATTAAAAATCCTATAAGTACCAGCTCAGAGCTTTTAACTTGTTTCATTAATCTAATGCAATATCGAACTGAAACTGATGTTTATCTCTGATTTGTTTATCTCTGATCCAAGGGAATAACCCAGAAAAGTTTTGGTTTAACATAGCAATTTATTGGGTTTAAAATGCTTACCATTGGCCAAAATGTTTACAATTAAGACTTTGCAACAATCTCATTTGACCCTAAAAGTGTGTTTTGTTATCTTGAGTGTTTCTATGATCATAAATGGATCCTAATAACCTGGCAATTGTACGAATACAGGTATTTTTATTTTACACTTCACTAGTAATTTTTTTAGATGTTTTGTTTTCTTTTTAATATATTTGCCTGTCACCTCCCTAACTTTATGGTTGCTTTACTAGCTCCCATAAAGGAACAGCTGGTATTAGATGACAGCTGATCAGCAAGCTGTATGGTTTACATTTATAGTTAGTTGCTTATATTATGACTGTGAGATTGTTAACTACTTTTTATTTAAAAGACCCTTTCCTTTTCTTGATGCCCCTTTCAACTGCTGCATTAGTTTTATCAAGGGCAGTATGTTCTTTTAAGCCACTTTTTATTTTGTATAAATGATTATAAACCTTATATATATATATACCAGTTTAAATACAGTGAAACTTCAATAATTGGACACACTGATAATGCAGGTAACTCGACATTTATTTTTCTTAGGGTTGGCCTAATGCTAACTTTAATGGCCGAAAACCTTTCTAACTTGACACACATTTTGCTAGAACCCCTATAAGTCAACATCCAATTGCTTTTCTAGTTCAATTCATTCTTTCATATTGACCTTTTCTCATCATTTTAGAAAAGCTGTTTTAGAGAATTCTATCTTTTATCCAGGAGAGTCAGCAACCACTCTGTGCTGTTAGTGCAATTCTGATAGGGTAGGATAAAATGTACCCCATGGGAGGCGTGTAGACAAAGAAGGCACCATTACCAGTTTTCTAAACAAGTGTGAGCAGGACTTGTTATCTTTAGCAAACCTGACTAACAAGAAGCTTTTATCTCTTTTCAACAATTATGTATTAATTCCTCACAAGATATTCAAATCTATTATTGATTTTATTATGTTTTTTCAAAGAAAGAAAACAAAAAGAATAGAAAATTCATTCACTGGAATTAATTTTCATAATGTGAATGTTTAAGTATAAGTGATACAGACAGAAAATTTTTAGGAATTAAAATTTTAGAACCCCAGTAAGTTGAGGAAAAATTGCGAGTTATGTCATTAAGCTGGGGGGGGGGGGGATTTGGACAAAAAAATTTTTTCCATGCAAATAATAATGTTTTCCAATTGTCATTAAAAAAATATCAAAATCCATTGAATACAAGAGGTGCATAAATATAACTTTATTTCTTCATTTGCTATGAGGGGAGGGGGAAAGGTGATTTACTTTATTTAGAACATATTATTACTAAACAATCAGGCCACTAATTTTTTAGGGGTGTTAAATGTAATTTCAAGAAGTTAAAAGGATGAATTAGTTGTTGTACAGCAGTAAAACTATAATGAAAAAACAGTTCCACAATAGCAATTTTTCTCAAATGTAAGGGGGGGGGGGAGGCGGATCCTGAAAGTACTAGAAACTGCATGATTATGAATTGGTGTTAAGACTTTACTTTTGTTTCAAGTTGTCTGGACTAAAATGCAGTAATCCGTATGCAGATATTGTTGTCTGCAACTTTCGAATTTCATGATATGTTATTTTCAGAATGTCTATATTTTAAACAATTTTTAACTATTTCAAGTAAAAAGAAGCTTGAATATTAAATTAATATGTTTGAGTTTAATATTTAACACACTTCATATTTAAATTTTTTAAATAATTGCTGGGAACTCTTGTTTCAAAGACATGTAAAAACTTTTCTCTATGATTCTTTCGTTGTTTCTAGGGGGGAGGGGACAAAATCCCTAAAAGACCCATAACTTTTTTCATAGGAAAAGTTAGGGCACATACTCATGAACATTTTTTCTTTAAATCATGATTTTTAAAACTGACTGATGATAAAAATTTAAAACTTCGACAATGGTTTTTTTGACAAAAAAAAAAAAAAAATCGAAATGTTTAACTTTCTGATTTTTTTAAAAATTTTTAGTATAAATTAAGATTATTATAATATTTTTTATAAAAATATTCAAAGTCTTAACATTTTTAATGAAAATTTTCAAAAAGATAATATCATTAGTTGCTGAGAAACAGTTTTTCCCATTAACAACAGCTTAGTTAAAATTGTCTTTGAAAATGACAAAAAAATGCAAAATCGAAAAATTTCAGAAGTCTACAAATTTAAAATACATTGAGATTGAAACAAAAGAGACTAAAGGGTTGCTTTTAACCACAAAATAAGGAAGTATACCAAGTTTCATCGAAATCCGAGATGGTAGGTGTTAAAACCCCATTTTTGTGGTTGATTTGACATATTTTAAACTATTTCAAATAAAATAGAAAAATATTTTTTTTTTAAATATTTGAGTTCCATATTCAACACACTGAATATTTCAATTTTTATCATAACTGTTGACAATTCCGTTTTTAAGAATATGGAAGAGATTGTACGATGTTTTATGCTTTTTTACAAAATGTAGGGAGGACAGGGGGGGAGGGGAGGCAGAATCCCTAAAAGTCCCCTAATGTTTTTCATTGGATAAGTTAGAGTACATATTCATGATCATTTTTTTTTTAAAAATCATGATTTTTAAAACTGAACCTCTTGTTGAAATTCAGATTTCTGCCAACACCTTTTTTTTGAAAAAAAAAATTCAAAATTTTAAACTTTCTAATTTTTTTTAAAAAATTGTGCAAACTAAGATTTTAAAGATATTTTTTATCAACATGTTCAAAGTCTTTCTATTTTGTGTAAAAATTTTCAAAAAGATTATAGCATTAGTTACCAAGAAATAATTTTTTTTCATAAACAACATCATCTCAGTTTGAGTGTCTTGAAAATGACATAAAATGTAAAATCGCCAAATTTCAAAAGGCTATAAAATCAAAACGCATTGATACTGAAAGAAAAAAAATTAGAGGGTTTCTTGTAACCATAAAGGGATAAAGTATACCAAGTTTGATCAAATTCCGAGACGGTGGGTGTTAAAATCCCATTTTTGTGGTTGATTTGACGTGGAATGACCCTATGGTGACTTTAATAAAAAAGTTTTCTTTCTCACTAATTTTTATATGTACTTGAAGACAGTTACAATATTTTTTTGGTGCCCGAACAAATAATACACACATATGAAGAAATGATTTGGATACTTAGCATACTAATAAATGATTTGCAAACCTCTAATATTTTTGAACTTAGTCAGTTAGTAGCATAGCCAGAAATTACCCTCCTGCTTTGGTGTTTGGTCATTAACTCTCATATGTATATAAACTTACCATATTTTGGCTGGAAATATGTGTAAAAACCAAGGGCTGTGGAGGGGGAGGGGGACCTCCTGGCCTCCAAACTAAATCTTCTTGTCTTGCGGTACCTTATATCAAAATGAATTCTCTTTAAACTGCTTATGTGAAAATTTTCGTAAACTACTATGTACTAAGGTGTTTACTGTAATAACTGTATCTAAAAGGTCTTTATTAGGTATGTACTGATTGATCGGTCACTTGGGTGATTATTTTTAACTAGCCAGTTTTTACCTGTTAAGTAGTAGAAAATTTATTTTACAATTAAAGTTACTCTGTAAGATGGTCAGTCACATGCTTGCTTGCCACTCCCCCCCCCCCATCCAAATGTTTGTGTGAATAATATAATTCAATAGATAAGAAGTTCAGATGTACAGAAGGTGATAAGGATTTATCATTAAAAATCATTATTTTGGTTAATTAACGAATTATCTTCACGTATTTATTGCCAGGCAGCTAATTTGCCTTTTGGTGCTACCCTGGGTTTAACTATGAATGGTCCTCCCAAGGTCCTCTTTTTAATCCTAACTGGTCCTCTTTGGTCCCCTTTTTGATTCAAAGTGGTCCTCTTTTACCCTTTTCTATGGCTAAAATGTGTTGGGAGCCCTGAAAGCCTCATAACTTTTTTTCTAATATTAAATGGGCTAAATTTGGTGGAATATACTATAATTTGATACTTTATTATAAACAAATATGTTTCTGTGCTTCAGAACTCGCCAATATACGAAAAATGAAAAATATGTATTTTTTGTCTCATTGTGGCCCACCCTCCCCTATTTGATAATATTTTTTTCTAAAATGTTCATTTAAAAAATATTTTACTTAAAAAAAACTGCCAATGTAACTCTATTACAAAAAAACTTCCTTATGTAAGAGTTGGTAGAGTTATGAAAGGAAATCCACAACACTACCAAAACAACTAATTTCAGTTCCACTAATAACTCAAAGGAATATTATTAAATGTGCAATATTTAGGTGCAAAAAAAGCTTCATTTTTTTAATGGTTTTTGAAACTAAGTTTTATATGATGTTTTATCGAAAATAATTTTTTAAATTATAGATTAAAGAACAAGAAATTGATGATTAAACACTTATATTTTAAAACTAACTATTCTTGTTTTCATTGGTATTTAGTATAATACATACTGTAACTAGTGTTCCCGCTAGGCCGTTTTTGAAGGGCGCAGCGCCCTGCCCTTTTCCATATCAGCAGAATGCGCCCTGCACTTCTTTTGGATCGCGAAATGCGCCCCGCCCTTTTCAAAAATAAGAAATTGCACCCTGGTTTTTAAAAAGATGCCTCAACCATCGTTTCGACCTGCCGCGATATCTGGGCAATTTTATTTGTCCAGCGATCGTCTGCAAAAACACCCATGTCTTATCCTTGTTCCCAGAATTTCACCCTGAAAACGGCCCCATAAACAAAAGGGGAAGCAAATACCTAGGCATAGAAGGGGATGAGATTCTCAGAATTCAAACAGGCTTATCAGCAGGAAACAAAGGCATGTTTTTCCTTCTACTGAGGGTGGGTTTTTGAAAGGTTGTTGGAAGGAGTAGGGTCCTCTGGGAAGGGAGAGACCTTTGTTTCATTCCTTCCCATCCTTGATCTGAGAATCAACAATGAGAGAGGGAATAAATAGGACATTTTCCTAACATTTCAGCCGTTTGTGTCCGTTTTTCGTTTGCACGTGGAAATTAGGCTTAGCTAATTTTAGCGCATTGCTAGTGATTGAGTAGCAATCTTTTCACATCTGTTTCTGGAAAGTTTACTTTCTGATTGTTTCCTAAGAAGAACATAGTATAAAGCCCACTGGGTTAAAATACAAGGGTATTTTTTTAATAACTTAGATTTTTAACCCCCATCCCCAGCGCCCTCCCCGCATAAAAAAAAGCGTTAGAAATGGAAACATATCGCACTGACAAAGCTTTCTTGCAACTTGCTACCACTGCATTTTTGAAGCACTGCACACAGTATTTTAAGTTATTTATTCTATTTGAAGTGTAATATATTTAAAAAAGGAGAATTTACACTCATCACGATTTTGATGTCTACTAAAATACTTAATGGGCACAATGCACATTACTAGGCAGTTTCTTTCGTAGGAAGGGGAGATCAGTAATTAAATACTGTTCTTAAATTGAAATTCAAAGGGTTTTGAAATGCCTAGAATTGTTTTAAACTCTTATTGGTAGTTAAAATTATGGCCTGAACAGTGTTGAAAAACTCTCAAAGCCAAGTTTCAGAATTAGCTAAATATTCCTATGGAGTGTGGAAAATATGCTTAGCTTAGTTGGCATTTGTGTGTGTGGGAGGGGGGGTTGAGCTAACCCTATTCTGTAGACAAGTGCGTTTTCTGGATGAAACCATATTTAATACTAAAGTCAGTGGTGACGGCGGTCAAGGGGGGGAGGGGGTCATGGTGCAGACTTAGACTGTTTGAATTTTTGCAAGGTGTTTTAAGTGTTATTTCTTCTCTTAATTTTTTTTTTTGGGGGGGGGGGGATGAGGGGCGGTGCTCTACTTTTCGAGTGGTGCATCATTGGTCTTGGGTGGGGGACACTGCGTTGAAATAGTGCCCTTTTTTAAAAAAGTGCCCCTTTCAAAGGCCAGCACCCTGCCCTTTTTTTTCCTAGAGTGAACACTACTGTAACTACAAAAAATTCTAATTTATTGCATTTTAGTCAAGTACTGCACTATATTTTGAACACTTCCTTTTGTATGTATGCATAAATGTCAAAAAATTAGGTTAATGGGAAAAAAAACGATTCATACAAATGCATGAAATTATTTTATAAATAATTTAATTTCTACATAACTAGATTAAAATCAGCTATATAAATATGTTAACATATATATATTTATACTTGAATGTTCACATTGAATAAATAATAAATTGTCAAAAAAAAAAAAAAAAAAATCATAATTTTGACATACTTTGCTCTGTTTCTAATATTTTCTCACAAAATAGTTTTGGACAGTTTTGGAAACAGGATGGTAAAAACCTTGCCAACCCAGTTTTCATTTGCACACATGCATTAAACATAGAGAAATTTGGTTACTATTATCAAAAAAATAAATAAATAAATTCATGCATAGAAATTGAAATTTTAATCAAGAATTCAACTTCTATAACCAGGGGTGATTGTGGTCCGGTATTTTACCGAATTTCCGGTATTTTCGGACGTATTTCCGGTATTTTCATGTCTGAAAATACCAAAATTATGTTCTTTTTTCGTTATGCTTTTATCTCCCTACCTCTGCAATTTATTTTAAATTATATAATACTCATCAAATATACCTGCAAGAGCCTTAAGATGGACAACTATCCCTTAAGATGGACAAATGTCAAGCTAATTTGTATAACACCAGCTCAAAAGTAACTTTGTAATCCATTAAAAATTTAATTAAATGTTCACACAATATTTTAACTCAGAACTATTTAAAACTATGGCAAAGGTGCACTTAAGTAATAGGGGCCAAAGATTACCCCCCCCCCCCCCCCCCCCGTTCTCGCTTTGAAACTTTCAGGTATTTTTTGATGAACTCACAATCACCCCTGTATAACTAGATTAAAGTTAGCTGCATAAATAAGTTGAATGTTCATATTGAATAAATGTTCAATATAAAACATTATTTTAATGCATTTTATTCTGTTTTTGATGTGTTCTAACAAATCACAATTTTTTAAAAAAATATAGTTTTGGACAGGACTACCGTATTTTCGGGATTAAGACTGTCCCATTTTATGAAAAAAACTTCCTTTACCCAATAGATGGCGCAAAATGTTGCACCCTGGTTGTGACGAAAGCATCATGCTCGTTGTACGTTTTAGCCGCAAACTAGTTTTACAACTGACAGGATTTACGCGACATCCAGAAAAGGGGACAAACCGGAATTTGTGTGGAGGAGATATTGTTCTTCAGAGGAGTCAGTGAGGAATGTCTTTCATTGTTCGAAACACACCCCTCAAGTGCCTTCAGGCATTGACAGCGCGAAGGAATCGGAAAAGCAAACAAAACCGCTGCAGAGAAATGAGATGAGAGCATTTTTGCTTCGATTTGAAGTTTAGATCAGAAATGATTTCGTTATACTAAGGGTTCATCTTTTTAACCGCGGAAACTTCGGTAAATTTATCGCAACATATTTTAGAAATGTCTTCTTTTTGGCTATTAAATCTACTAATAAAAGTTGTCAATCTAATGTATTTTTTTTTTTTTAAATATTAATCTTTAGAAGCTTTGTTTCCTTCATGCTGCATTTATAGAAATTGCTAAATAGTAATAGAAAAGACTGGAAAGTTTGTTAAATCAGACTTGGACAGTTTAAAAGAAAATTGTGTTTGAAAGGTCACATTTTTTTAATCTTTACGAGGAATTTTACCTTTTGTTCATGACAAAGGTCCACAAAAATTACCATGGAATTACAGAGAAAACTTGGTGGTACGAATCTTTTAAAATTTTGAAGAAGAAAACATAGTTTTTTACGGCATTTAACAGGGCCCAGTCGTGCAAAGAGGGGGAGGAACAGCCCCCCCCCCCCCCCGAGATCGATCTTAGTTTTCGCCTAACTTGGAAATAGTCGGGGGGCTACGGGGGAAGAAACTGCAAATTGTGATAAAATTATGAAACTCGGCATGCTTGTAGACATTGTATAAACAAAAATTTTACAAAGGGGAGGCATTCCAAAATCCCCCCCCCCGGCTGCCATTTCTGGTCCAGAACCAAAAACGGCGATTCTTTTTAAATTTTCGTTATTATAATTTTTTTAATCATTGGTTGTGTCATTCCATGGATGTTTATTACATTTTTTATTATTTAAAACTCCAAAAAAATCTAATTTCAGAAATAACTTCACAAAAAATGGTTTTTTAAAAATAAAATCAATATTTTTAAATTATGAGTTCTCTGAAGTGAATTTTTCCCCCATAACAGAATTACAGGTTTCTGAGTTTGAAGATACATTACATTTGTGTTATATCAAAGTAGGATTCCAGTTATCCAAACTCTAATTGCCCGAACTGTCCAATTATCCGGTCATGATGCCCCTCGTTTTAAATGACTGAGCACGCATAATTGAAACTATTTGAGAAGGGTATAATAGAATAAGGACTTGAAGAAAAAAGAGAGAAAAAAAATTAATTTTCAGACAACATAATTCTAATAGAAAGAAATTTAAAGTTAATTTTAAATTTCTGTTCATTATTATTATCGCTATTGTTGCTGTTTTTAATTCTCCGTCACCCAATTGATCATCAGTAAGCTTTTTCTCATTTTATAATTAAAAAAAACAAAAACATATATATATATATAAACAAATTCAAGTTTTGGAGCACCGTATCAAAGCTGGTGCTTTTAAAATTAAAGTTTATTAGATCATAGATTTCAACTAACTTTAGTATCGTTACTGAAACTTTGAAGGAGTTGATTTTGTGTGTGTGTGTTATATACAAATATACGTGTACAATATACGAATTTTGTATTAACTTATCCAATTATTTAAGACATTTTTAAACACCCTTTAAACTGTTCCAGACCATTTCTTAACAATATATTACCGTTTCTTGCATAAACAGCTGAATTTTTACCGTATTTTAAAAAAAACAGCAGTATTCAAACGATGCACAATATCAATTATCAATGGGAGAGAGAGACATGAAAAAAAAAAAAAAAAACAGTACGGTACATATACAGTATGCAGTAATAATAAAGCACTACACTGTAATAGTACTATACAGTATTGCTGTGCTATCTTCGATCAGTGGCGGATTTACATTCTTTTCAAGGGGGGGTGGCGGTTGAAAAACGTGGAAGCCATATTTCTCCCCTCAATCCACTATGTAGGGGGGAGGGAATCAATTGCCCACTTTTAGCCTGTATTTTAAATTTTAATCACCCCCTATCGCCCCTCACAAACTTATCGCTCCCCTCAAGAGTTAAATCTCCCTTTTGGTGGCTATCACCCCCAGGTTTAGAAACCACTGTTCTAAATCATAGCAAAATGTATCATCATACCAGTATAGTGTAGTCCATGGAAGAAAAAGGTTGGAAGATACATATAGAAATATAAAAATTATTAATGTTCAAAAAAGAGGGGAGGGGCGAGCTTCGGTTTCAAATTAAAAAGTGGGTAATGCTGTCCATCTTCGACTACACTGTCTCAACTTAATTTAAAGCAAATTTGTGGAATGTACTTGATTGAAATTAATAGCAAAAGCTAGTAATTCCTTTAATTCTATATTATTGGTTTTCGAAAATGACAGTTACGGAGGGGGCGGTCGTCTCCACCACCCCCCTGGTAAATCCGCCACTGCCTTCGAACCATTTTTTAGAGTTTCAAGCGTTCAAGAATTCCTTATCTAGTCACAAATTTTCACTTTTTCTTTCTATCTTCACAAACATAGCATGAAACAGCGTGCTTTGGTGCAGAATATTTCATCACCTTTCATATTTAGAATTTAAAATATTAAAAGAAAATTGTGGAGTTGTTATTTATACACACTAACAAAGCGATGTTTTGACTAGCGCTGGGTGGGAACTAGAGCAGTTAGTGATGCTAAAAGGATGAAAGTATATTCACGAAACTAATATTTAGTAGTAAATAGCGAAGCCGTCATTTTGCGCCACGATTCCTTTCTAAAAGTTTTCGTGTTGTGGGTGAGAAATTTGCGTTAGCTCTAACATTCGTTACTCGAGAAAAACTCGCGTTATAGGCATTTGGCGTAAGTTGAATCGCTTTGGAGCGGAAGCCGACTGTATATGAGATATATAAATGTTCAATTTTGATTGGGGAAAATGTAAATTTATCATACATTTCACGACAGTATATTTTTGAGTATTATAGTTTAAAGTTGGTTGTATTCAAAACGTTGATCAGAATAAAACATGCGTCTTGTTTTGCCACAATGACTTGAGCAGAAAACGGACAACCAAGTTAAAAAAGTTACTTATTGGATTTAGTTCAAGCACTTCTCTGCTTCCCAAACGTGATGAAATTTTAACTAAATACTGATTTTTTTTCCTTTTGTTTTAGCAAGATTAGTGAACTCCCCCCCCCCCTTCGATGATGAGTAGTCATTTGATTGTCATCATTTTTATTTGGAGGAGAATGGAATATATACTATGACTACGAGCATTCTTCGGAAGGGCTAGAGAGGTGAAAACCAGGAAAATATGTAGCAAAAAGAGAGATCCAATGGGGTATTCCCCCCAAAAATATTTTAAAAATCAATAAAACGATCTATCCTTCCTGGATTTCGTTTCAAAGTTTATTTCAGGTCCGTCATTTGGGAAATCAGGGTGAGGAGGGGCCATTGGAACCCCCTGGATTTTAGAAATATTTTTAAAAAAAGTAGTCTTTTTGTTCGTATTTTTTGTTTGTTCCTTTAAATATTAGGCAAATGTTTGGATAGGTAGATTCTCCCCCGGAATTTTTCCGGAATTGAAGTTACCAAAACGTATTTTAATCAAGTTTTAGTGATTGGGGGGGGGGGGGGAGAAATGATTGGGGGTAATATGAAGGAAACTTTGGAAATTTAAGTTTCAGAAATAGAATAGTAGATTATCTTTGATGGCAAGGCGAAACGATCGGAGACCCTCACCCGGAATTTTTTTTTAAATTTAAATCCTGAAAAGGAATGTTTGTACGGTCTTTAATTATGCAAAAGGAATAGAAGGCAACTCCTGTGAAATATTTCCGAAATTGAAAGCTTAAAAATCCATTTCTTTGCTATTTTTAGGGAATGGGATAGGGTTCTAGGAACTTCTCGAAATATTTCCAAAATTAAGTCCTGAAAACGCAATTACATGACATCTTTCAGGATGAGGGTTGGGGTTAAGAGACTGTCTCACAAAAAAATTCGATATTGAAGTTCCAAAAACGAACTTTCAGACAATTTTAGATAATGTTATAGTGTGGTTTTTTTCGACTCTTTCGCGGCAATTTGTAGGGATGCAAGTCCGTAAACCAAAATGTAATAATGCTGAGGGATCATCAGGCTCTTTAAATTCGCCACTACGCTCAAGTATTGATGCTTCTCTAAAATGATTTTTTTCCTCTACATATTTTAGTTTTTAAACTGTTTAATGATATGTTTTTGAATGTGTTCTCTTATAAGAAATTCTTCGCGACTCCCTTGGAAGTCACAACATGCTGGTTGGGAACCGCTGATCTGGAGCATTAGTAATTAACCAAGCTAGTCAATTAATGGTTAAAATATTTTTTTTCTCAATAAAAGTTGTACTATACACATTCATATCTTTAGCATAAAAATGTTTGTAATTACTTTGGTATAAAGAAAAAAGCTTTAAAACTAGCATTTAACTATGTCATTACTACAGGTAGATCGTGTTTGTTAATTACTGGCGTTGAAGGCATTTTAGATCAATGCATGTAATCGACCAACCTTCAATAACAAACAGCATAAATGGATAGTTATTAAATGCATTTTTTTTCCTTCACTGAGAATAAGCATTGATCAGCATATCTCAGTAAATGAACCTGTAAAATTAAATTTAACCTAGAAAAAGGTGATTCAACATTTTATCTGATAACAATTTGCACCAGTAAGAAAAGTGACTTCCTTGAAAACTTCTAGATGTCTCTGTAAGTATATCGTACGTAACCTTCATAATGGTCAAATCAAAACCTTTGTTACAACTTAGTTCAACTTACTGGCTGATGGTCAGTAACTCGCGTATCACACTATAATACTTCCTGTGCAATTTAAATAAACGCTTATCAATATCATGTTTACTTAATCTGTTACTTTTCTAAGTCTAAAACTTTAAAGTATAAAATTGAGATGAAGATTTACTTAATCCATTTGCACAAATTTGACATTTTTATGCTTGTATTTGCAATTTATTCCCAGAATTTTAAGCTTTGTCTTAAAATTTTGATACATTCAAATATAAAAACCATTAAACGTTACATAATATACGAAGTACCTACTTTCTAAAAAAGTTTCGTGTCTACAAGGTAATGATTTGAGCCTATTACGTGTACGCACACAATATGTAAAAATCTTTACTTTTCAAGTTCAATTTTTTTTTTTTTTTTGAAAGTTCATATATTATCATACATAATACTTTGCTTTTTGTTATAAAGGGCAAATATATGCACAAAGATGTCACACCTGCGCAAATGGATTGAGCAAGGTTTTTTTAATTAAATAAGAACTATTTTCAGATCATCTTTGTCCTTCGTTAACATTAGAAAATATTAATTACTTCTTGAAAAATAGTTAAAATCGTTGTTGAAATAAAATATCACGAAATTTTAATGATCTCTGTTGCGTCAATTTAGAAAGATATTCATTGCGGATTAGGAAAGATTGTGTGGCGAGCACTCGTAGGCCAACCCTCCAATTCTAGTTCACCCACCTGTTTCTAATAACACGGAAAATACACACGGGGACGTCCTCCCTCCCCCCTTTCTCTTTCCTTGACTACAATCACTGCCGCCTCGAGTCCAAGCTACAAGCACTGACATCCGATACCACTGGCCATCACTTCGGGCACACGCATGGAAAGCCTCACTTTTTCGCAAAAATCTAGTTCATCTGCAAAACTGACTGATGGCGATATTTGTCCGGCGGGATCTCCACGCGATCACGAACAATTGGTTTTAGAGAAAAAAAAATCTAGACTGATTTATGAAGAATATGAAGGAATGAAACTTGTTACAGAAAGTTTATGGTCCATATGGAATCATTTATTAGCATAAAAATGAGAAAAAAGCCGAGCTATTAATAAAATAGACCTTAATTTCACGTATCCTTACTTATTCGAGTTTTTGACGCCATCTATTGGCACTTTAGGCAACTATAAGATTAGTGGACAGAATCGAGTAAGTTTCAGAACACGTGAGCATTGAAAATTTTTTTAATGATATTTACAAAATATTTCAATTGCAATGCGTCTACATTGTTTCTATGGTTCAGAGAAAAAAATCTCGAATCTCTGTGTTAAGATGATTTTTCATGAATGTGTTTAAGAGAAATATTTCATATTTGACAAAAAGTACTTTTTAATATCATTTTGTGATAAATGTAGGTAACTCAGCAGCAATTTACTTCATGCACGTAGTTTTTTACACATTCATCTGATATAGTAAAAAGTTTCATTGCAATCCGGCGATTAGATTTTTTTTGTCGCTGTTCCCAAAGAGTCAAGTTTAGCATGTTTTTCTACCGGAACAGCCTTAAGCGCCACGGAGCGTACAAAAAAAAAAAAGTTTCAAAACTGCCGATGCGGCTCATATAATGGGTGTGGCGGCTATAGCGTTTTTTTTTTCCCAAAAAGTTTTTTTTTAAAAATCCGAGTTTTAAAAAAAGTTGAAAATTTTACTAATAGATGGCACCACATTTTTTTCCTTTTGTTTTGCGAAATGAGCGACAAGTAAAGCAAAGAGGGGTAGGCAGGAGGGGAGGTGAGTCAGCGATTGCAGGTGTTGCACCATAGAGAGAAACGCTAAACCACATTGGCGGTGAGCAAGCCTCATCAGAGTGAAGGGGGACTGAGGGTCAAGGAAAGGAGCTAGTAGTATATTAAAATACTGAAAAATAAATAATTGAAAATCTTTGTTTTATTGAAGTCATAATTTTTAATTTATTTTTTTAAAGCAATATTGCAACAAGTTCTGAAAAACTCTCTTGTGGAAATACAAAAATATTTTTCCTTGAATAACTTCATATGTAAAATAATAAATAAAATACTTAATGATTTTTACCCCCTATCGCTATTTTTAAAAAAAAGCAATACAGTGATAAAGCTATATAAAAACTTATAATTACTTAAAAGTCGCATTTATAAGGCTTATGGCATTTTCGGCAGCGGACTTCTTTATTAACAGACTTCAAAAAAGGAGGTTATGATTTCGGCTTGCGGCTTTTTATGTGTGTTTTCATATTACTTCAAGAATACTGGACCGATTTGAAAAATTCTTTTTTTGTTTGGAAGGGTATGCTTCCCAAATGGTCCCATGTTAATTTTGTCTGGATCTGTTGAGGAGTCCCGGAGAAATCTAAGAAACTTTAAATTTCACACGTTGTGGCTACGTAGACCAGCTTTCGTCACTGCGCGATAGGTCACAGAAGGTCACGTGGTTTTGGCGTGAACGGTGCATTTTTTGACAAAGGTATCTTGTTCTGAATACTACATCTCTCGCATCGGGATTTGATTTTCACGGCGCCGCCTGCTAATTTTAATTGTGTCTTACTAATGTATTTCTTACTCATGTAGCAAATCAGTAAATTAAATGCATTTTGCTACAAAAATAGTTGAATTAATTAATTTATTATTTTTTTTTTTTTGTTCATAAATAACTTCATTTAGTCATCAAAGTTTTTTTTTATTTAATATTTCAGTTTTGAAATATATTTAGTGTTAAATTCAAGGGGAATTTAAGACAAAAATCCCCCTGCCGCTCCCTCCGAAGATTAAATTTATGTTTCTTAATAAATATATCGTAACTGGCGTCAGATTTTTGAAGTTTGACTGGTATTCTAGATTTAATATTTCATGACGCCGTCAGCTTAATTTACAGTTAGAGTAACATTAATTTACAGACTTAATTTGAATTTTTTTCTGTACTATGCTCCCCAAATACTAGAAGACGCCTGTACAGATTAGGAAAATTCTTTTTCTGTTTGAAACGGTATACTTCTCCCTGTCGTCTAATGGTCTTCAAGTCCAGGTATAAGGGATCCTGGAGAAATTTAGGGAGAGGATAGATTTAAAGACTAATTTCACGTTTAGTTAAATTAGTGTTCAACTCAGGTGGGTTGTCAGTTATGTTATGTAGTAGTTTATAGGAGGCCCCGACTTTAAAAGGTTATAAAAAATTAAGACATCGTATATAATTAGTTAGGTATTAAAATAATTCATCGTATTGTTATTAAAAATAGTGTTTATTTTATAAATGGGTGTTTAGTTGATTTTTGTACTGGAATTATAAAATAAATTTCATACTCGCGCTTTGTTGTTTGTAAACGCACAGCGTCTCACTTAAAAAAAGGTATTTATGTTTTTTTTTTTTTTGTTTAATGCATAGAAGGGATCTAACCATTGTTAAAAAAAAGTGCCCCTCCCCCATGAAACAAAGGTATTTTCTTTACTCAGTGTTAAAGAAAGTACCATAAAACATTAATATTAGTCAGGGGTGCCCCCTTGTGTTCAAGGGAGGGTGTTTTGAGGGGTATTTTTCCTTTTTAGGGGGGCTCTTTCTTTGGGAGAGTACCCTCCTCTCTAACTATTTCCCCTGCATTAATCATTCGTAGTCATATCGCAATGTTTGAATAAAGACTCCTCTGAAGCAAACAGGAAATTCATTTAGTATCATTGTTCTAGTAGTATTTTGATCTTCATATATACAACATCACAGCACATACTCTGTTTCTAGTGTGGTATTGATCTATAACGGGGCCTAGTAAAGAGAAATGTGATTTTTTTCACAAGTTACGTGACACGTATTATTGTGAATTATAAAATAGTTAGGAAAATCATTGACATTTAAATGGCTCTAACTAGATTAATGCACAAATAAATCCTGTAAAGGAACAAAGATCAGTGTTTAGTGCCAATCGTATAAAATGTTATGCGCATTAAGAATTTTTCTTTTTTTAACTGACTTCAAGAAGGACGTTCTCAATTTGTCAGAATCTTTTTATGTATGTCCCCTGTAAACTCAAACACGCGTAGATCAATTTGGAAAATTCTTTTTTTTTCTCTCTCGTTTGAAAAGGTATATACTTCCCAGGTGATCCCATGGTCATCAAATCAGTATCTGAAGCTGGAATCCTTGAAAAATCAAGAAAACTCTTCAAATTCTATGGGCAAAGTCAAAGCGATTTAGGATGTT
Source organism: Uloborus diversus (assembly GCF_026930045.1). Lineage (NCBI taxonomy): Eukaryota > Metazoa > Arthropoda > Arachnida > Araneae > Uloboridae > Uloborus > Uloborus diversus. The sequence continues at coordinate 179,828,485 of NC_072733.1, read as the reverse complement.
TTTTAGTGACTCGTGAATTGTTTTTGGAAAGCATACTTTAATAAAGTCAAACTGATGATGAAGACAATTTTCTTTGCAAATACTTGCACATTTGAAAAAGCATTTCTTCACAGTCTTCGGAAGTCTCCGAGACGCTGTGCTCTTTTTCTTTCTCTATTTTGTTCATCTTAGCTGTTTTCAGACTCCTGTGCTTTCTCACTCGAGATGTACCTAAAGAGTGAGCCACATTCTGTACCCTACGTACTTATTTTATATTTACACCACTAAAAAGCAAAAAATAAATTATTTTCGAAAAAAAAAAAAAAAAAAACGACTTCCAAAAAACAAAAAGAAACTGAAAAGTAAAAAATAATGGATCATACTTACATACGATTTTTTACCCAAACGTATAAATCAAATTTATTTTACAATTCCTGTACAATAATCAACTAAACTAAACACCCAATTATAAATTAAACACTGATTTTTATTACCGTACGATGAATTATTTTAATACCTAACATAACTGAGTAGGTTTAGATTTAAAGACCAATTTCGCGTTTAGTTAAATTAGTGTTCAACTCTAGTGGGTTGTCAGTTACGTTAGGTAGTAGTTTATAGGAGGCCACGACTTCAAAAGGTTATTAAAAATTAAGAGATTGTATATAATTAGTTAGGTATTAAAATAATTCATTGTACGGTAATAAAAATCAGTGTTTAATTTATACTTGGTGTTTAGTTTAGTTGATTTTTGTACAGGAATTGTAAAACAAATGCTACAAGGCTAATAAATGGACTTTCTCACTTAGACTACAATTCCAGGCTTAGAAGGTTAAAAATGTACAGTCTTAAGCAAAGAAGAGACCGAGGGGACATGATTCAGTTGTTTAAATTTATTAAAATTAAAGATGTTACGGGGCTGAAGTTAAGCACTGAAAACAGGACAAGGGGTCATTGTTTTAAGCTATTTAAATCTCAGGCTAACATGGATATTAGGAAAAATTATTATTTTAGCAGGGTAGTGGAACCTTGGAACAGTTTACCGGAAGAGGTGGTAGTGAGCAAGGGAGTAGATAGTTTTAAGAGGGCCATTGATCTTCACTGAGGATTGTAAATTGACTAGGACCAGTCTAGCTGGGCCCAGAGCCTGTTGCTGGTCGTCACATTTGTATTTGTATAAATTTGATTTATGCGTTTGGGTAAAAAATCGTATGTAAGTATGATCCATTAATTTTTACTTTTCAGTTCCTTTTTGTTTTTTGAAGTCGGTTCTTTTTCTATTTGAAAATAATCACTGTGTAATTCAAATATGGCTTCCAGTGGTGAAAAGGTTCAAAAATGATACCAAATGGAATGTTATTTATCTATTTGTTCTACTGGTTAAAGAATACTCCATTACGGTGTAACGAAAAGTAACATTACAAGGTATGCATAAATTGCAAATGCATTTTGTGTAAAATTCGTCCTTGGCTCATATGAGGCAGTGAGAAGCAAAGGGATGTATTTTCAGGTTTTAAGTAAAACGCGTATAGCCTAGGTAGGCTTTCATTGATTTTTTTTCTTAATCATGCTGTACAGCAGCACCTACCAGGGCTACTAGTACTATCTCTTGCCCCAAGAAAGAGGAAGGGTTCACCTACTATGTGTACTGGTTATCTCCAAATTTTTAATTTTGCCACTCGCATTCCTTCGCTTCTCACTGCCTCAAATGAAACCGTCTCCTCCATGATTCTGCTCCATTTGCGTTGAAATTTGATAGAATTAAATTTAAGATCTTAATTTTAGATTTAAGTTCTTGTTGATTGTATATACACTGGTGTGCAAAACTTAAGCAACAAGTGCGTTTTTTGTCATAACTCTACAAGAAATCATCCGATTGACATAAAATTTGCATATGATGTACATTATTTTGTACTTAAACAATGGTGAAAGAATAATGACGCAGAAATGAATATAAAGCTTTAAGTTGGGTATGGAACAAAAAAAGGCTTTATTTTGACATATACCGTAATTTCGGGTAGATAAGCCGCGGCTTATACGTGTTTTGAAGTTGAAATTTAACATCTGCGGCGTATCTGCCAGGGCGACGTATCTAAAGAAATTTTCCCCCCACCATTCTTTCTTAGTGCTTTTCATGTTCGCCCAATCGAGTGGCAATGTTAAAATTCATTAAAAAACGCTAGTAGAACTCTCAAATTGCACCATGAAACAGGTTTTTCATTAAATTTAATTTCTCACACCCTTAAACCTGCGTTAGTTTGCACCGATTTTACCGCATTTTGCTGTTGTTGTTCTTTCCAGTGTTGCCAGATTCGTGATGATAACATACGTTTCACTAGGCTGAAAAATGGAGGAATCGCTAGCTTGTGTGAGTTAAGAGTCCCTATAGTCTGAGTAATGTTTTAAAATGTCTCGATGATAAATTTAAAAAAAAAAGAATCAATTGATAAAGGGTAAACAATTTTTTGATGAACTGCTAAGTATAACAATGATTTGAAAACTTTTCATCCAACCAATTGTAGATGTCATCTGGCAACACTGGTTTTTTTGTGTAACCGTAGCATTTTCTGATTTTTGTTTTTACACAAAGTTTATTCCATTTTTATCTGTTAACAAATGCAGTTGCTTGTTACAGTTTTGTTCTAACTAAAATAAATGATCGCATTCGTACATATGTATATATAGAGGGGATTGGGGCGTCATGTTTTGATACGCTCTTCTGCGGCGTATACGATAGGGCGGCTTATCCGATGAACTTTTGTTTTTAGTTAGTAAATTATTGCATGTGCGGCGTATACGATATGGCGGCTTATCTACCCGAAATTACGGTAGTGGCGTTACACATGATTGCCTGAAGAAGCGTAAGTGCAACTGGCAGATGTTCCCTAGTATGGGATATGCCCTCCCCTTGCTGCAATTGTTGCTTGGCATAGTCTCTCCATGCTAAGCACCAGATTATCCAGGAGTTCTTGGGGTAAACGTCTCCATTCCTCCTTTAACGCATCTTTCAGCTGATGGGCGTTACCAGGAGGATACTGTTGTGTGACAAGACGTCTTCCTAATGCAGCCCACACATGCTCTATGGGATTTAGATCTGGAGAGTAAGCTGGCCAATCCATTCGTCTGATATCTTCACTTTCCAGTAGCTCTTGAACATTAGCAGTATGGTGTGGCCGGGCTTTGTGATCCATGAAAATGAAGTTCAATGGCCCCTCGGTACAGACGCACATGGGGTAGGATTACCTCATTGAAATAGCGATCTCCAGTTACAGAACCTCAGTCGAAGATCTGAAACTAAGTCCGCCCGTTCAACATAATGCCACCCCAGACATGAACTCCAGGACCACCGTAACGATCTCTTTCGGCAATGTTATTGGGATGAAATCGAGATCCAACCTCTCTCCAGATCAACTGACGTTGAGAATTGCTTGTAGCACTAAAACGACTCTCATCTGTGAAGAGGACACGACTCCATTGATGAGGTGTCCAGGTTTCGTGTTCTCTGCACCACTCTAAACGTTGCCGCCGATGGCTAACTTTTAAAGGTATTCAGTGTTCAGGAAGTCTAGCAAATAAGCCACCTTTGTGGAGGCATCTAGCCACTAAATCTTGATACTTGTCGTCCTGTGGCTGTGCACAGCTGCTGAGATATGGCGCTCGCTAACTGAAAACGGTTTCCTTTTGCCTGTAGGACAATGTAACTGTCATCTTTTGGTGTTGTTTTCCTTGGACGGCCAACACCAACTTTCCGAACAGCTGTACCAGTAGTTTTAAAGACATTCCAAGCACGAGAAACAACACTTTTGCTGATCCCGAACTCTTTGGTGACACTGGTCACACTACGCCCCTCCTCAAACTTCCCAATCATTCTTCCTCGAGTAAAATCATCTAAATGATTTCTTGAAGACATGTTTCACAAAACAAATCACTTGCACTTGCAGCGAATGTCTTTAACTACGGTGCTCTTCATCCTTTTATCACAGCTTTGACCTGCGCTCGCCGACCCACAAGGTTTACGTACACTTACATCACCTACAACATTTTATTTCTAAAATTTGCGTACAAATAGTCTTTCTACTGAATTACTTGCATATTATACTGCAATTTCATGGCTATCTTATACTTTATTGGGGAGTTGCGGTCGAAAAAACACTTGTTGCTTAAGTTTTGCATACCAGTGTAGTTTACCATGTGGTACCCAATTCGATATTCTGTCGTGCATATACTGGAGCTTAAACACCCTCTTTTTAGTTTGTAGTTTAATTTTTTGGTCTTTTGACCATACCTATTGATTCCTCCGCGGCTGATGAGCTCTTCATTCAACCTTTGAACTTTTTCTATTAATTGCTGCTTGTATTTTTCTTTTTCTCATCATTATTATTCTTAAAAATTGTTTAAAACTTGTTATTTGGCTTGTACATTTTATATATGTACTTGGCTTTTTAGTTTAGCTGCGTTGCTCATCTATGGGCTTTTGGTTTGGTCTTTTCAATATTCTTCACTTGTATTATAATTATAATAATTATATATATATATATATATATATATATATATATATATATATATATATATATATATATATATATATATATATATATATATTAGGGTGGTCCTTATTTTTGAAGTTGTAGATATTTTACACGACGCCCCCTCAATTTGTTCCATTATACAAATAAATGATCCATGCAAAATTTTAAGTCAATCCATGAATATTAACGCGTGCCCCTAGGGGCCCCCCTTTTTTGAGTTTTGAAGAAAAATGTGCGGATTTTCTAATTTTTATGTAAAAATATTTCTAGGTTTCATATTTAAAGTAATTTTGAACCTCAATAGATGTTGCTACTTCCAGACCAACTATTCTCTCACTTTCATTCTGTGAAATTTTACGTATTACATAGGGTACATGTACACCAATGGCCTTGGGACTGGCATACCACTATTCGCGCTCGTTTTAAACCAAGCGGCAGGGGAACATTTCTTTCCACCAAGATGGACACAAGAGATTCTAAAGGCTATTAATGAATGGCCTAGTGTCATTAATGAATGATTTTTGACAACAACAAATTGCCTCTTCCAGGCTTTCGGGATGTTGATTTAGAAAATTTTCTGTGTATGTAATAGGTGTGGCAAATAAGGTCACTAGGTTTCCATGCTATAAATATAAGTAATGGCAATTATATTTTAATTTGCTGTTCTTTAGTTATGTACTTAAATGTTTATGCATTCTTATAATTTAAATTTTGAAAAATCCTTGATTACCCTACCATAAAAATAAATAATATCTAAAATATAAATTGAAAAAAAATTCCAGATCGGAATAACGTAAAAATCTATACTTTAAACTGTCTTCTATTTCAGTACATAGTCCTTTATTATCATCAAATTCCTCTTGTAATTCACAAGATTTAGAATCCGAAATGGGTATCTATCCTAACCTGTTGAACCTTTTTTCTATATCTGGTCTACCACAACGTAAAAAAGCTTGACAACTATTGAGATCTGCTATCATTTCATCAATGTTAGACAAATGTCATATTAGGGACAAAGATGCTGCTCATTTATTAACAGCCTATGTAGATGCAGTAAATTTAAATCCAAATAACCTTATGATCAATTGTACATCCCTTAAGAGAGCAAAAGAAAATCTTCGAGAGGTAAAATTAGATTTCATGAATTTAAATTTAGATTTTTTAGTTATTTCCTGGGATACAAAGCTATATCCAGATGTAACTGGAAAAAAACGCCGATAGGCTTACCATGATAGCTTCAGGTTCCAAGTTGAACAGCTACTCAGAATTTCTGAGATATTTCTTCAGTCGTATATGATATCTTAGATGACTGCTCTTTATTGCTAACTGTTCAAGCCGTAGAGTTTTATACAGCGGCTTACGATACCGGCCGTATAAATTGTGCCTGTAATTTTTTAGAGTAAAAGCTGAACGGTGATATATTGCATTTGTATTGCTATCATCAAGCACTTTAAATTGTACTGCAGAGTGTCTTCAAAGAAGTTCTTGCCTTTCTTAGTTCTAGACTCGATATTCCATTATTTAAGCGCTTCAAATTTCAAAAATTACATATACCACTTAAATTCTAAAAGAAGAATTTGATGACATATTATTTTTCATAGAAAGCGGAATTAAGAAATATTACAGAGAATTCTCAAAATGTGTAATAATATTTCTTGGTGAAGTCCTCCCTCCTACAGGGATATGTTTTCGGCAACCTGGAGCTTATCTGTGAACCAGATGGGTGGCAAAAGGAATTTATTGTTTGAATATTTATAAATTTAGGAAACAATTTAAATTGACCTTACATGAAGAGATTGCCCGTAAATGCTGTTTTACAGTTAAATGTTGTATGAAGATATAGTTTTTCGCAGCAACCCATTCCAGGCCTTTTAAATTAATATAAAGTCTAGTGTCTAAAAAACCTGCAGCGTACAAAATGATGACAAACATGCAGCAGAAGCAGTGATTGAAAAATTCATAAATCACTTATGGTACTTAGGGGATGAACTAGTAACTTTGTCCATATTGGATGAAGGAATTAACTTTGAAGATAGGAAAAGACTACTTCAAAAAAATGCTTGCTGAATAGGAAGACGTGTCTGATGACTGTATAAAAAATTTCAAAAAACAGTAGATGATTTGATGGAATACTTTCTTAGTAAAGATCTTCCTCTTTATAGAATCAATTACAAGTCAATAAAACTATGTTACAAACACCAAAAGATGTTTTCCTATTTGATCCTGATTCATGGCAAAATGAAGGAAGCTATTTACAGGGAAGAAATATCGTTAAAATGCTGAAAGTTGTGAATGATACAACTGAAAGAGGAGCACAATTAATCGAAGAATTTCACAATCAATTTACCAGATATGAGTCACAAAAGCAATTTAGTATTTTGCAGAAACTCCAAGACTATCGGGAAAAAAAATGCACACGATTGAGATACATTGAGAAAAGCGTACGATTAAGATAAAGTTTCTAAAGAAATATTTCATTCTTATTCAATGTAAAATCCTTAGACGATATGAAGTAATTAAAAAGATTAATTTTAGTGCTACCTCGCTGTAAAAATATTTTGCAAACATAGGAGAAACGATGTACGTAAAAACTCGAAGATTTGTGAGAAAATTATCAAAAGTGTTCGAATTCAACGTCCTAGGGGCACGTGTTATTATTGACCGATCAAGTTCAAATTTTGCACCAATTACTTTTTATTATAGTGTCACAAAACTAGGGGGCGTCACTTGTTGAATTCCGAAAAAAATGTTTTCCCATATAAATAAGGACCTCCCTAATATATATATATATATATAGGGAGCGTGTATTTTCTCTGTAATGTACGTGAGGGTCCCTGGTGTTGACGTTATGAAGTTTCTCGGGGATTTTTTTTGTTTTTTTGTTGTGTTTGTTTTGTATGGGGGGGGGGGCGCCGAAACGAGGTCTTGCCCCTGTTCGAAAGATGACCTAGTTAAGTCCCTGCATTCATGAAACATTTTTTTTAGTAGCCAATAACAACACCCATTATTTACACACCACGATTCCCTACCGAAAATTTTCGTGTTGCAGGCGAGGAATTCGCATTATGACTGAAATTCTTTACTGGAAAAAAAATGGCGTTATAGCCATTTCGCATAAGCCGGATCTCGTTGTAGCGGGAGTTGACTGTAACTTCCTTCAGTTTATAAGAATTGGCAATTTTATTCATTTTTTGTCGAAAAGAAAAAAATATGACGTCACTTTTACTGACCAAGAATGTAGGATATGTTGGTCCACTCTTTGTGGGGCATGTTAGACCAGACCAACCTACCCCACATAATTTAAAAACTTTTTTCTCTTAAATCTTAATAACAATATTCTATGATTATTCTTTTGATTTTGAAAAAATAATTGTGTACTAATGGTGACTGCTTATTGCTGTTTTTAAATAAAGATGAATTATCAAAAAATCAGTTTAATATGTTACATTTTTAAACTAAATATTTTTCACTCTACACACAACAGAAAATAAGGTAGCTACAAAGTTAAATAGTATTTATCACTAAAATTATAACAAATGTTGTTTGAGTTATGCGGCCCAACGTGCCCCACCTGTGGAGCACGTTGGTCCATTTTACAAGGTTCTGTTAAAAAATTAATGTAAAAAAAGTTTATCAATTCAACACTTCCAAAAAAATATGTGGGTTTGAAAAGTGTTTAGTGAAACTTATTGTTAAAAATCGAACTGATAATTAATTTTTTTGATGAGGTAAAAAATTATAAGTAAAAAAGCGGATCAACGTGCCCTACCTCCCCTTACATTGATATTTACATTTTTCTTCCCTCTTTTTAAAAATTAACTCAATTAATAAAACTTTAGTTTTATTTTGCAACACAAAAAGCAAATAAGTTGATTTTTATGCTTGTTATCCTATTTTTTTAAAAAACTTGTTATAATTTTAGCTTTATTACGCTACTTTAAAAAAAATTGTTAGTTTTATTTATAAAATGTATATATTTTTTCACAACTGTATATTGTATTGGAGAATAAGTAACTGATCAAAATCATCATAAGCTCATTAAAGTTGTGTACATATTTTTTTACAAATGTCCTAGTAGAATTTAAAACAATCTTATTTTGTACAAGAAATACACCGCCAGCTCAGTCAATTCCAGCCGAGGACTGCAGTTTTGTGCTTATTAGCACTCATTATCCTGGCATAGAAGTGACTGAGCTGGAGGTGGAAAACCTCTTATATCTAATAAAGAAAATTAGAAATAGTGTTAGTTTTTAGAAACATTATGTAGAAAACAAATCTATAAATAAATTGCTGATGTAATGAAAAGTGTATGTATTTTCTCAGTGGGATCAAGTATCCCTCATGAAGGGATCATGTATCCCTTGATGTGGGGATACCCCTTTCCTGCACCTCGTGAACCACCGGTTGTAAACCTCTAATCTAAATCATTTAAAAAATTTTATTTGTCATGAATTCATTTTTGAAACATTTAGTAATATGATAATGTATAATACATTCTGTGTATTTTTGTTTTAGTTGAAGAGCAGAAAGATGGAGTGGATGGATGTAAGTTTGATTATTTTTGTATTAATTGTTTCATTTTTTAAAAAAGAAATCATTAAATTTTTCATGCAGTGACCAAATTTTGCAACTTTGAATAATTTGCTCTAAATTTATTTCAATTTATCAGGCATTTTATTTTGTTTATACATTACTCCTTACGTTTTCAAATTGAGGTAACCTGCTTTATTTCTATCTTTCTTTTTTGATTGTTTTGTCCATAAAATACTAAACTACAGGCGAGTTTCCAGGCCATTTTCCGGATCAGTCCTGTGACATCAAGGATCTGTCCATATTTGAGGTCACACTTTTTTTGCATTATATTTGAAGAAAAAAAAGTCCCTTCCGCCTTTTTTATCAAAGTGTCACACTTCACCTACTCCTCCCGAAATTACATAAACCAGTTGTTACAAATAATACTTTTATTTCAAACAAAAAAATATCACCACCTTTGTTTCCCTCTCCCTTTCAGGCTCAGATCCACGTGAGGGGAACTGGGGGAACGTTCCCCTCCCAAAAAATCCCAAGTGTACCTATAAAATTTTCAGAACAGAAGACAGCGAAATTCTTCCTTTTTTTAAAACTTGAACTTCAAGAGAGTCGTCAGGAAAAGCAAGGAGAGAATTGCAAAAGCAGATTCAAAGAAGAGAACTGTGGGAATGCCCCCCCCCCCTCAAAAAAAAAAAAATCCCAAGTGTGCCTAAAACGTTTCAGAAAACAGGACTTACAAGAAAAAATATCCGTTTTTTACAACGTGAACTAAGGCATCAAGAAAAGCAATTAGACAACAGCAAAAGCAGATCCACGGAGAGGAACTAAGGGAATGTCCCTCCCCAATCCCATATATACCTAAAAATTTTCACAACAGAACAAGGGCGCCCATATAGGGGGGCAAGTGGGGGCTCAAGCTCCCCTTAGAGATGAGAACTTCCTTGCTTTTAGTGCTTTTTTCTTTGAAAAAATGGCGTAAAAATTTCTTTTCTAGCCATTAATGAATAAGTTATTAAAAATGTCAAATTTTAATGTCTCTAATCTGTACTGAAATTGGTTTCCATGGGGAAAATATTCTGCTAAGCCATGGGAAAATTTTTTGAGCCCGCCCCCTTAAAATTTTGCATATGGGCGCCCTTGCAACAGAAAAATTCTTCTATTTCATAGAATTGGAACTTGAACAAAAGCTCCGGGAAAAGCGATTTAGAAAATATCAGAAGCGGATCCATGGAGGGGAAGTGGAGGAATGTTCCTCTCCCCCCAAAATATCATGTGTACCTTGTGCTGATTTCTTGTTGTTAAGCCTGAGTGCTCTGTTTAGGGTGTAACTTGTTTATTTTAATTTACTGTTTGTATTAGGATTTAGTAATATTTGTACCTTTTACTTCCAATGCTTTTTAATTCTAATAATTAGCATTGTTTCTTCAATTTTGTATTTTTGTATTGACTTTTTAAGTGTACCATTTTGAGCTAGAATGGGAGTTATATGCATAATGAAGGAGGTTAAAAGTGGTAAAGGGGACAAGTGGATTTCTTGTGACCTATATCAGATGTTCTGCTTGTTTAAGGGGAAGGATGAGTCTGAGAAGGATTTCATTTGCACTAAGTGTGTTGAACTTTCAGAAATCAGAGTTAGGATGCTTACTTTGGAGGGTGAGTTAGCATTAGGCTGTAGACGAGTAGATGGGGTAAACACTCCAGAGGGAAAGGGGGAAGTTGGTAAAAAGGAGGTGGGCATTTAGCTATGTGTTAGATAGTGGAAGTATTCCAGAGATAAAGGAGGAAGTTAGTAAAAAGGAGGTGGGCATTAGCTGTGTGTTAGATAGTGGCAGTATTCCAGAGGTAAAGGAGGAAGTTAGTAAAAAGGAGGTGGGCATTAGCTGTGTGTTAGATAGTGGGAAAATTCCAGAGGTAAAGGGGAAAGTTATTGCTGAGGGGACTGACTGGGAAACAAAGGGTATAATATTGGCAGATTCAATGGTGCGTGAGGTTGGAAACTCAATAGGCAGAGTTAGACGTAAGGCGGCTAGATGTTGTTTGTCAGGTGCTCGGGTGAGAGATGTAAATAGGGTTGCTGAAAATAAGGGTGTATTTAATAAAGAGGATGTAGTTACTTTGTGAGTGGGAACTAACAATGTAGGCCATAGTAACAACGATGAGTTTACAAAGGAAGGGGATTCCCTGTTGGACAAAGCAACAAACTGTTCGGCAAATGTCCAAGTGGTTGGTTTGCTTCCCAGGTATGGAGTGCATAGGAGTTGGTTAAACCAACAGACTAGGTGTATGAATCTGGTACTCAAGGAAATTTGCATTAAGTGTAGTATCAGGTTTATTGATGTGTGGAGTAATGACGGGCATAATTGAGTTCTCATAATCGAATCACTCGATTATTCAAGATCATTCGAGAACTTGATTACCACGAGTTCTCGATTATCGTATCTCGAGTTCTCGATTACCACTTTTCGAGTCCTCGAGCGATGAACTTCTCGAGTTCTCGATTATCACTTTCCGAGTTCTCGAGCGATGGACTGCTCGAGTTCTCGAATATCACTTTCCGAGTAATCGAGCGATCAACTGCTCGAGTTCTCGCTTTGAACTTCTGGAGATCTTGAGTTCTCGAGAAGTTGAGTTTTCGAGATGTTGAGTTCTCGAGATGTCAATCACTCGAGCAATGTATTTTTCGACCGATTTGATAATCGAATGAACCTCTCAATATAGTTGTCTTCTGATAGGGGTGCCCACCTAGAAAGGGAAGGGGGGGGAGGTCATGGCGTAGCCTGTGCCATTGACATTTTTAGGGGCGGTGTTTTAAGGGGTATTTTTCATTTTTTGGGGGGGTTCTGCGATATTGAGGGGGGTGCGTCTTTGACCTCAAGGGGGTACCCCTGCTTCTGAAGTGATTCAGTTGCAGGGGCAGATCCGTCATTTAGGGGGTCAGAAGGCTGGCTTTGAAAAGTTAATGATTTTACTTATGAATGGGCATGGTTTTTGTTGCCTTCCGAAAAAATTTGCATTGCACCCTTCCCTCAGAAAAATTTGAAGTGACTGACGGGCTGTGCTGACGTGCCCACAGGGGAGGTGGTTCATGGCGCAGACTGCACCACTGAAATTCTTAATGGATGTCAGCCTTTTTTAGGGAATATCCTTCTTGAGGGGAGAGGGTGTTTTAAGGGGTATTTTTCATTTTTTGGGGGGTTCTGCGATATTGAGGGGGTGCGTCTTTGATCTCAGGGGGGTACCCCTGCTTCTGAAGTGATTCAGTTGCAGGGGCAGATCCGTCATTTAGGAGGTCAGAAGGCTGGCTTTGAAAAGTTAATGATTTTACTTATGAATGGGCATGGGCGATTCCACGAAAAGTGGTCCGTTTTAGCAAAAAAAATTTTTTCGAAAATTCAATTTTTCTGCAGTTATAAATTATTTATTAATATGTATTTTGTTAGAAAAATTACAAAAATCAGATTTAAAAAAATTTATATGCTAAAAATCAAAGGAAATTGTGAGTATAGTATTCATGGTTTAGAAAAGTCTAATTGCAGTTCGGTTTTCATCTCCCTCTCTACAAAATGCTGTGAAAAATTAAACTAATACAAGTGCTATTCTAACTTTTGTTAACCTTCCTTTATAATTTAATTAAAGTTTTGAATAAAAAATAAAATATTTAAGATGGATAAATGACAAAAAATACATATGTGTAAAAAATATCACACACGTTACAAATAAAAGGTATTTTTAATCATCTAAGTAGTTAAAATTTAACACAAATGATGATAGTTTATATTATAAGTTTGCTAGTCATGAGAAACATTTAACAGAAATTATAAGCATAAATCCTAATTTGTTAGCTCTCCCCAGGTTCAAATCTGCATGTCACACACGTTACGTAACAAGAGTGACTTTTTTGCATGATGCATAGAATTTTTTTTAACTGCAAAATAATTGCTTAAAAAAATTCCATTATTTTCCTACAGATAGCAGTAGCAACAAATTCTTCAAATTTTAATTCTTTTATTTTGGCACTATATCTTAGTCAAATTTCATTTCTGAGCAGTTAGTATCAGCAACTTCAGTAGAAGTAAAAGCAAGTGGGAAGAAAAATTTGTTTGTAGCCAAATTCTACTTCTGAGCAATTAGCATCAACAACTTCAGTTGAAGTAAAAGCAAGTGTGAAGAAAAATTTCTTTTTGCCATTTTCATTTTATTGCTTTAGTAATTCTAAAAGAATGGAAAAACAGACATCTGAGACAAGTACTGCTGAAAGAATGAAACAGTACAGAGAGAGATAAAAGTTAAAAGGTAAGGATTATCAAAAGAATGAAAATGTAAGAATAGAAAAGATGAGAAAAAATAGAATTTTGCATATGACAGCTATGGAAAAAAAGAAATACTGTCTGAGTAAAAACTTAAAGGCCAGTAAACTTTTTTGAGAAATTGGACAGATCTTAAAATTTAGGATCAAAAAATCATTTGAGTGATAATTATTAACCTTAAACACAAGTTAAAAAGGCAAAAAAAAAAAAAAAAAAAAAAATGTTTGAGTGTATTTATTTATCAGAAAATACTACAGATCAATATTTAATACTGAGTAAAATCTTTAAGGCCAACATAGAAAAAAGCAAATGAAGACAAAAATAAAAATATTTATAAGCTTGTGTAGGAGTCATTTCTTCAAATTGTTTCTAATATTCTTGTTTTCATGGATAAAACTAGTTTTTGACAGCGTTAGGTATATATTTTTCGCCATTCATCTCCGATATTAAATTTCAACTGTGTTTGATGAAGTTAAATGTCCCTCATTTGCATAAACTCGTCTTGTTAAGTCAACCCATAAGTTCCATATTAGGCTAAGATCTGGAGACTTAGTTGATCATTTTAAAGTTTTAACATTGTTGACTTGGAACCACTTTTTTGCACTGTTACTCGAATGCATAAATGCATTGTCATGCTGATATTTCCAATTTTCTCCAGCAATACATTCTGCCTCGGGTAAAACGATGGCTTGGAAGGACATTTTATATGCTTGTGAATTCATTTTACTTGAAACAAACATAACGGAGCCCACACCATTATAAGCAAAGTACTCTTAAGTGATGCTAGAGCCTCCATCTAATTGGCGCTTGGAGAGTAATTCTTTTTCTTTTCGTTTGTCTTTCCATCTGTCTGATTCATCCAAATTCCACTTCTTTTCGTCAGAAAAAAAAATTTGCTTCCACTGGTTACCCCAGGTCATGATTTTCTGGCTAAAGTTCAAATGCCCTGTGTTGTGCTTAGTCAGTAACTAAAGCTTAGGCAGTTTTGCTGCATAAATAAAACCTCCACACTTTCCAATTGTGATCTACATAATTTTTGACAAACATTTAAACCTATCTTTAAAATAAGGTTCCTAATTGAGTAATTTTCAGGTGATGTAAGTTTGCAAACTCTTTCTCCATCCCGTGAAGACAAAGCTTTGGGTCTTTTCTAAGTGCTCTTTTTACCATAACTATGTTTCAATTGAAAAAAGGGGTTGACTTAGACCTACAATCTTCCATTTTTTTTCATAATACTATACCTAATCATCCCCGTTTACGAAAAAACTTCAATCTGCCTTCTTTCATGAACAGTCAATTTCTTACCTTTTAATATCTTCACAAAGAGAACCAAAACTTTGATGAAATTAATGACAAAAATACAAGTTGAAATGTTTTCATAATATTTTTAACTGAAGTGATAGTTATACCAGCATATATGCCTGTAGTTTTAAAAATACACTAGTGTCCTTAAAGTTTTTACTCAGACTGAAATACTATGAATACACCAATGTTTTTCTGGCAATTTCATACTTTACAAATCCTGTCTTTTGCGTTATTTCTTACGTAGGAACATCAATAGTTAATAATACAATAGCATTAAAATCCCCGTAATTTTATTTTCTAGTTTTCACGAAAAAAAATTACCGGCCTTAAAGTTTTTACTCAGACTGTATCAAGTTTCAGCAGCTGCAAGGCAATTTAAATACCAACAGAATAAGAAACAGCAATTAGCAAAAAACATTGAAATCCCAAGCATAGAAGCAGCTAGTACTAGTAGCTCAACTGAAACCACTTGTGTGTACAGAACTCCTCAAAGTTTGGGAAAAGCTGTAAGAAGGACACTACTTAGTCTTCCAAAATCTCCTAGGAAAAAGGTTGCTGTAATTACTGGATTGGCCAAAAAAATTGGTGTGTTACTTGAAGAAACAATGAGCACTCAGCTAAATCAAAAGCGTGGACTCTCGGATACTGTTGTTGAACTAGCTAAGAATTTTTATTTCAGAAGTGATATTGTTTATACTGCTCCTGGATTAAAAGATAATATGGTGACATGGACTGGGGGGGGGGGGGAAACAGTGCTTACGCAAACATCATTTAACCATGTTTCTACGTGAAACTTATGCTCTTTTTAAATTTGAATACCCAGACGAAGAAATTTCCTTTTCCAAATTTGCCAGTTTGCATCCAGAAAATGTTTTACTTTTAAAAAGTACACCATGTGATCAGTGTTTATGCAAAATACATGAAAATTTTAGATTGAAGTTGAAAGGTCTTTCAATTGCATGCGATGATACTTGGTGGGAACAACAACTTTGTAATAGTAATGATTTGAATTCCGAATGTTGGAAAGGTTTATGTGATAGTTGTAAGGATGGTAAAAATTTTGGCCTTCCATGCAATCCAGAAGAAGCTGTTATATGGAAAGAGTGGGCTACAGAGACTACAAGCCGCTTAATTATAAAAATCAATGAAGGGTGCGTAGCAGAACTCCACAATCATATCGCAGAAAGTTTCTGCCAAATATTAAAACATACTCGTATTAAAAGAATTCAAGCAAAGGCGTTCGAGGAGGATAAAAAAAAATTGCAGAATCCTCCAAGTTGATTTTGCAATGGCATTTTCGAGTGAATACCAAAATGAAATCCAGTCTGCTCTATGGCACGGACACAGACTGTACAATTATTTACAGCAGCAGTTTTTGATGATAGATCGTGCAAATCTTATTTAGTGTGCTCAGACACCACAGACAAGGGCAAAGACATAATTTTTGCCTTCATTACTACCCTATACGATTTCATTGTAGATGCTAAACCAAATATTATATATAGCGATGGCCCTTCCTCAGAGTTTAAAAACAGATTTATGGTTAAATTACTATATGTCCTTTCTGTAAAGTACAATTTAGATTTTCAATGGAAGTACTTTACCACTTCTCAAGGAAAAGGGGTCGTGGATGGAATTGGAGAAAGAGCAAAATCTCTTGTTAGGCAAAAGTGCATGAGTAAATGTGAAAAATCCATCGTGCAGTCTTCAAAAGATTTTGCTGCTCTTGCAAGTGAATTAATGCCAAAAACCAAAGTTTTTCACACAAAGCAGTGATGAAATAAGCAAACAAATTTCCTCACTGAGACTATGATTCCAGGCTTAGAAGGCTAAAAATGTACAGTCTTGAGCAAAGAAGAGACCGAGGGGACGATTCAGTTGTTTAAATTTATTAAAATGAAAGATGTTACGTGGCTGAAGTTTAGCACTGAAAACAAGACAAGGGGTCATTGTTTTAAGCTATTTAAATCTCAGGCTAACATGGATGTTAGGAAAAATTATTATTTTAGCAGGATAGTGGAACCTTGGAAAAGTTTACCAGAAGAGGTGGTAATGAGCAAGGGAGTAGATAGTTTTAAGAGGGCCATTGATCTTCACTGGGGATTTTAAATAAACTAGGACCAGTCTAGCTGGGCTCAGAGCCTTTTGCTGGTCGTCACTTTTGTATTTGTAGTTTATAAGTGAATTCGTGCCTACTAGTGTTGATACACGAATCGCACTGCCGGATCTAGGCAGCAGCAAGCTGCGAGATTTGCTAGGAGAGGCCCGCTTCCCTGTCTTACCTTTTGTACATAGTCGATACCCTTTGCCCCCCCCCCCCCCCACCTAGTTGCTCGGGTAGCAACTGCTAAGAGGAAGCAAATTTACACTATTTCTGTTTTTTTTTTCCCGCTGAACCTAGGTATAAAATTTCAAGGAGGTGGGTAAGGGAGGAGGATTTAGGTTTTGCTCCGGTTCTGAAAAACTTAGATCTGGCCATGCAGGAATGTAAAGACAGTTATTGAAAAATATAAAAATTAAATGCTTCCGTCATTAGTTATAAGTTATGCTAAGTTATAAGACTATGAGAAGTTTACATAAAATTCGAGTTTGGGGAGTGAGTAAATATTTTTCATCTTACGAAAAGGTTCATCGATATGGCACAGTTCAGCTTCCCAGCAGTTCAATTTATCTACTTTAGGGACATTTTCAGTTTCCCAAATTTTTGTACTTGCTTTTTGCATCATTGTTTTAAAGCAATCTTTCAAAATAAGTCTTTTTGAGCACAAACTTATTTAAACCAACGTTTGGTTTAGAGTTGATCATAAAATTTAAAGCTTCTACGATTCAGTGGCGCAACCAAAGGGGGTGGGGCGGCAGTGGTGCCCACAGGGGGGGGGATTATGGCACAAGTTTCACCATCAAGTTTTTTTGTGAGTGGGGGGGGGGGGGGACTTTTTAAAGTTTTTAATTTATTTATTCAAGTTTATTTGTTGATTTATTTTTAGTTTGTTTAAACTATTGATTTCATCTTATTTTCATTTTATTTTGATTAAATTTTATTTTATTTGATTATTTTGTGTGTGTTATGGGTGTACCGCTGAACTTTTCTATTAAAATAATAACAATAATGAAACTAATTTAAAATAAAAAATAAAATAAACGATTAAAAAATATTTTTAAAAAAATGAATGAAATAAAAATAGGCAAAAGGCATGAGATTTTTTTTGGGGGGGGAGGGGAATTTGCGCCGTCGAACTTAGGGGGGATGGGCTCCTTTGGTGGTGGGGTGCACAGGGCCCCTGTGCACCCCACCCCAGAATGCTGATTAGAATGTTTCTTATAAACATTTCTTATAATTAAAGAAAATAATAGAACGGACCTTGAAAAAAACAAAGTTATTTTAATAAGTTTAAAAAAAAAGAATGTCTTAAAAAAATCTAAATTTCTTTTCAAAAGAAGCTTGAAATAAAAACTTTCAATCGTGGCGGCTTATTGATCAGTAAATTACATCCCCTCCCATTTTTTTTCCCTAGTCGTTTTAAAAATAAGAAAGTGTTCATAATGCTACGTTTTGGAAGCCCCCTTTCCCCCGCCGAAACCTTTAAAGAGTGTCTCGAAACTTGTTTTTAGGGTCTGAATTTTGAAAAAGTTCCAGGGGAGAACTACCTAACACCTCGCATTGTAAAAACATCGAGAATGGTTTAATATTGCTTTTTTGGAGTTTCAAATTTGAAAAATTTCCGAAGCCCTGACATTGCCAAATATGGTCTACAGTTACGTTTTTAAGACGCAAATTACGAAAAATTTCCAGAAGAGGGGCCAATTTCTCTCGTAAGAAAGCTAAAAAGGAAAAAATTACAATTTCGGAAATTTTAAGGGCATTTAAATCCTTTGTCACTGAATATCGCTTTAAAACTTCATTCCCTAGGACTTCAGTTACAAAACATTTTTTGGGAAGAGCCCCAGAACCCCACTGCTTGTAACATCATCAAAGTTAGTGTGTACCTGCGTTTTAGGAACTTCAATTTCGAAAGTTGGGCGGAGGGGCGATCGATTTAGATCTACCGTATATACTCGCGTATAAGTCGAGAAATTTTGTCCAAAAAATAAGGCTCGAGATGGTGGGATCAACTTATGCGCGAGTAAAAATTTCCGAAAATTTTTGCAATCAAAACACAATGCGAAACGGTGACGTGCGGTTACAGGTATGAGTCCCAAAGTTGATCCTGTGACAAATTAAACGGATTTAATAAAAAAATAATAATAAAACAAGCCTAAAAAATGTTCACAAAACAAGAAAATTTTTTTATATTCATTAAGAATAAAATCAAGTATTAAGAGAAATCGTAATTGAAAATACGAAAACACGTTTGTTGACGCGGAAAACTTTCCACACAGAGGTATGAAAATTTTACATTTCTCTTTCATTATTTTTTAAATATTTACTTTCAATCAGTGTATAAAAAAATATTTTGTGAACAATCACGCCCTCTGTAATTTCAAATATGTGAACAATACTTTTTTGCTTTGTTAGTGGCAACACTTTGTGACACAGAGTTAGATTCCGACATTTCGACGGTGCCGCGGACGATGTTTATGATGATGATGACACATACTATATGACGGATTAGGATTTCTGCGACTTTACTGCGCATCTGACTCGGAATCTGAGTTTGAAGGATTGATAGATTTTTATATTTTGCTGTTTTTTCTTTTATAAATACAAATACAAATACAAAAGTGACGACCAGCAACAGGCTCTGGGCCCAGCTAGACTGGTCCTAGTCAATTTACAATCCCCAGTGAAGATCAATGGCCCTCTTAAAACTATCTACTCCCTTGCTCATTACCACCTCTTCCGGTAAACTGTTCCAAGGTTCCACTACCCTGCTATAATAATAATTTTTCCTAATATCCATGTTAGCCTGGGATTTAAATAGTGTAAAACAATGACCCCTTGTCCTGTTTTCAGTGCTAAACTTCAGCCCCGTAACATCTTTCATTTTAATAAATTTAAACAACTGAATCATGTACCCTCGGTCTCTTCTTTGCTCAAGACTGTACATTTTTAACCTTCTAAGCCTGGAATCATAGTCTAAGTGAGAAAGTCCATTTATTAGCCTTGTAGCTCGCCTTTGAACCCTTTCCAATACATTAATGTCTTTCTTAAGATAAGGAGACCAAAACTGAACAGCATACTCCAAATGAGGTCTTACCAAACTTCTATATAATGGCAGAAGAAACTGTTAACTATTTCTTAAGTCAAAAAAAAAAAAGTGGCGGGCCAGGGGGGGGGGGAATTGGTACCATTAAAGTGAATTGGCCGATTATCAACAGCCGATTAATCATTAATCAGCCAATTTGCTTATCAGTGCATCCCTATTGGATACCAAGTGTATCCTGCATACTTTTTCCCCAAAAGATGGATTTCAAGTGTAGGCTACTTGCAATACACCGACCCTGCAACAAATCCAAATGTTATAAAAATTTTCTCTTTTTTTTTTAAACTGTTCCACTGCAATGTTTTCTTAAGTGGACTATCTCTAGGGTTCTGCATGAGATATTTAGTCTTAAATTTTAAGTAATCTGTTCGAAAATTAGAATTTAATAAATGTTAATGAATTTCTTAAATATTTTCATTAATTGTTTATCCAAGACACTTTGGTGAAACCCACTAACTTGAACTTCAGTTACTTTTTCTAACAAAAATAAGTATATTTTGTATTACGAATTTCAGTTTCTCTATTTTAATAGCTTCTTCCCATAATGTTCTTAATATATTGTAAGCAGAGTAAAAAATGTTTTCTTTATTGGTGCTATTATTAATATTATTATTTTTAACTTTTGCTTGTTCAGAAATGACTCCTAAGAACTCCCAACCTCCATTAATGGCTACCTGTATCAGGAGCAGAGATTGGTCGCTCGAGAAGCTTCACTGTACTACATAAGATTATTTTTTAAATAGTACACTTTTCTTGTTAGTTTAGGTCAGTGACAGTCAATCTGATCCTTACTGCCTACACTATTAAAGAGCAGGCTCAAATCTAAGTACCCGCAGACCAGGCCCGCCGTTCGGCATCTGAGCGTCCGCGTGCAAGGCGAACTATGGCGCCCCCCTCTTTATATAGCTGGTTCACCAAAAAAAAAGGGGGATGCTAGGGAGGTTGTCCGTAAAGCTACTTTTGGGGAGGCATAGGGCTATATTACTGGCTCGTATACTACTGTCCATGGTTTTGGAGGGTTAATGACCTCCTGTATTCGCCCCTGGGTTGTTAACGTTCGCCTTTTTTTTTTCGAGTATTAGGGAAGGGTAATTAATAGGCGCAGGGGGGCGCAGAGCATTTTTTAAGGAGTTTTCACTAGGCAACACAAGTTTAACATCCTTCCCAATAATTTTCGCTTTTTTTAACAAACTTGCGTATAATCATCGCCTTAAAGCAGCGGCAGGATATCTTAGTGTTGTTCGTGTAATTAGATGTCTAACTGTTGCTCTGAGGCAACTATATACTAGTTTATATATGTATACATATATATAGAGAGAGAAAGGTAAAAATCCGATGCAAAATCAAAAAAGTAGGAGGTATAAGGAACTGGCGGCTCCTTAATTATTTCAAGCGAGCGTATCCTAAATACAGAGACAGGTAACAGTTTCAGCTTTTGGTTTAAGAGGAAGCCGTTAATATATCTAAATATTGGCTATATGAAACTCATTGAAAGTGCAATATTAACTCCGAAAGAAGGGGGGTCCAGGGCTTCTTCCCCGGAAAATTTTCGAATTTGTAGTCTTAAAAACCCATTTTAGAGGAGCTTTGGTAATGTTAGGGAAGGAGAGGTTCGGTGGCGCTCCCCTGTCTATTTTTCGAACTTGTAGCTGTAAGTCTATTTTTCGAACTTGTAGCTGTAAGAGTAGTTTTAGACTATCTGTGATAATGTTAGAGGGAGTAGAGATCTGAGGGCACATCCCAGAAAATTTTCCTAACTTGTAATCTTAGAAATGCATTCTAACTGTCTTTCGTAATATTAAGGGGTTGGAGGGCGTCCTCCTCCTCCTGCCTGTTTTTCAAAATTGAAACCTTAAAAATGCAGATATTATTTCCAATTATGTTAAGAAGAGGGACGTTCGGGAGATTTCCGTCGAATTTTTCTGCAATTTTAGAGCAAAAACGCAGTTTTTAATACAATATTTTCGTGATATTACGCGTAGAGATTCGAGAGCATAAACCAGGAAATTTTCCTAATTTGCAGTCCTAAAAATGCATTCTAATTACTTTTAGCAGTGGTAGGGGAGAAGAGCTTTTAAGCAGTCTCTTGGAAATTTTTTGAAAATGTAGTTCAAAAAATTCTGCTTTAGATGATCGGTGATTTTAAGGGAAGAGAGAATTAAAGGCCCGTCCCAGGAAATTTTTCAAATTTGTAGACTGAAAACCGCATTCTAGACTATTTTTAGTAAGGTTATGGGCTAAAGAGATTCTGAGGTCTACTCCCAAAATTTTTTCAAAATTGAACTCTTAAAACTGCGAATGTAGGCAATCAATAAATGATTCATAAGTAACTTATAGAGGACCAGCAATTTTTCAAAATTGAATCTCCAAAAGCGTAGTTCTTGAAGACTTTCAATGATGTTAGCCCCTCTCCCCTCCCCCCAATCCTACATAGTTAATACAAATACAAATATAAATACAAAAGTGACGACCAGCAACAGGCTCTGGGCCCAGCTAGACTGGTCCTAGTCAATTTACAATCCCCAGTGAAGATCAATGGCCCTCTTAAAACTGTCTACTCCCTTGCTCATTACCACCTCTTCCAGTAAGCTGTTCCAAGGTTCCACTACCCTGCTAAAATAATAATTTTTCTTAATATCCATGTTAGCCTGAGATTTAAATAGCTTAAAACAATGACCCCTTGTCCTGTTTTCAGTGCTAAACTTCAGCCCCGTAACATCTTTCGTTTTAATGAATTTAAACAACTGAATCATGTCCCCTCGGTCTCTTCTTTGCTCAAGACTGTACATTTTTAGCCTTCTAAGCCTGGAATCATAATCTAAGTGGGAAAGTCCACTTATTAGCCTTGTAGCCCGCCTTTGAACCCTTTCCAATACATTAATGTCTTTCTTAAGATAAGGAGACCAAAACTGAACAGCATACTCCAAATGGGGTCTTACCAAACTTCCCCCCTTAAGTAACAACACATTTTGATGTTTACGTATTATTGCAACCAGACCTAATCAGGCGATGCCTTGCAAATATGCTTTAGGGATTATTATATGTATAAGTATAAATAACATTTAAAAAATGATATACGTGATGAAAATACGGAATAACATAAGATTTCGTTAAATTTTACCTGGCAGCATAAAAATATTTCAAGCATCTATTAAATAGCTTTAAGATATAATAATAGTGCAATTTGAGTAAAGCTTGGAATGGTTTTGGAACTTGTGAAAGGGATTAAAATTATGAGATTAATAAAATATATATTTACATCCAACTACAGTGCGATAAGAAATTACTTGAACATATTAAACGTTTAACTACGGATTTAATGCTCTGGGCTAGTACCACTTGTGCCCAGGACCTTATCTCGCCCTGGAAGCATGTCTAACAAAGTACAAGGCTCTGATTTCTCTTACAGTCTCTTACAAAGAGACGACAGCGCCCAGGGCGAATACTTTCGTGCCCATCGTCCCCCCCCCATACACACTTTTACAAAAATGAAGCAGGTTATTATCAACAATTAAGATATTTTCCTATCTTAATTGTTGATAATAACCAATTTTAATCATTACATAACTGAGCATGTTACCTTTTATCATAAAAGACAGGATTTAAATCTGATGTCACATTACAGGGTGGCGACAAATCAGGGAGATCAGGGAAAATTGATTTTATGAAGAAAAAAAAATTTTCTTTTTTTTTTTGCTTTACAAAATTAAATACTCTAATTCCCCACGCATTTTCCGCCAATTATCTGTTCAAAAAAGTAAAATTAATGAGGTGCGATTATACACTGCCGCATATTTGTGCATCTTTTTTCTTCAACGTCAAAGTATTGAATGTTACTTATTAACCACAGGATGAACTTATTAAGATTGCTTCTGTGTCTGTTAGGTTGTTTATTTTACCTAGCTTGAAATTTCCTTTTACACTTTCAATGCTACGTAAAATAAACAACCATACAGGCAAAGAGGAAGCCTTCATTAATGCCTTAGCTTGTTGCTTTTATTCCATTGTTTCGAAGTAATTAAGTACTGTAATCACGATTTCAAGAAGAAATCTTTGGTGGTTTTTGAATTAATACTATAAAAGCTTAAAAGTTATTACTTCTTTGGGTTTTTAATTTAATTGCTAAAATAGAACTTTCAATTAAAAAAACTTTGTTTTTTGCTGTTATACTATTTGTTGTCACCGCAGATTATAAAGGTTTTCTTTTCTTCAGACTTAAGTAATTTTTTAATTTTATAACCAAGTTGTATTCTTTGATATATTTTGATATTAACTAATTGCTTTTTTTTTCTTGCATTCAAAGTTGTTTGTTACAAAAGCAATCGAATATTTTTTTTCGTTACATACTGAAATCATTTGAAATAGAATTAACTTGTGAACTTAAGTAAATATTTTTATTTTTTTATTGTTAAAATGCTGTATTCATTTATTAAAACCTATATTCTTGATTAGAGAAAAGCTCCCTATGAATGGATGTCAAATGGTTTCATCTATTTTGCATAAATATGTCAATTAGTTTGATAAGAATAACTACATTACTTCTATTCTTTCACTATTACTTGTTATTCTTGCAACAATTATTATACTGTTTGAAAACTTAGTTCAAAATAATTTCAATTACTTTTAGTTCTATCATAAATACACATATGTTTTTAAGAGTAATTCTTAAATTTCTTATGCTAAGTGGTTTCTGAAAGTAAAGTTTTTTTTTTTTGAATTTTCTATAATCTTTCCATGTATAAAAATTTAATATACTGTTTTGTTGGTTTTTCTTTAATTCCAAAAACATTGCCTTTTTTTTATAACCATTTTATTAAAAAAGTAGCATCTTTTTAAAATATATCTTTAGTTCAACAACTTTACACAACTTAAAACATTTAAAATACTGCATTTAATACAAACATACAATGGATTTCAAGTTGAGCAAAGAAAGAAAACCATTATCATTGGTAACGTAAATCAGGGAAATTTGGTGAATTTAATCAGGGAAATCAGGGAAAAGTCAGGGAACTTTTTTTCACAGTTCCTGTCGCCACCCTGCATTAGCTTTAATTCCTGTCTTTATGTATTGTTATTTTTTAAAAATATTGAAGAAAAATACTTAATGAAAATGAAAAAATAAACTGAATTAAAGCTTAGTTTACGGTGCCCCCTCCTAATATCTTGCCGCCCCACTAACCAGGGGCGGCAAATAGGGGGTCAAGGGGGGTGGTCGCACCCCCAAATTTTTTGCGCAGAATGATTGAAAATGGGTGAATTTAATTGATGTAAGTCGGAAATATATGTTCCTATTTGATGAAACTCGACACATTCCCAGACTATAAAAAGCGTTTTTCATTATTTGGATGGTTTCTTAAAAATTCATGAAGTATTTTCCGACTTTTTCAGAAGATAGAAAGCTGATAGAGAACCATGGTTAATTTTAACTAAAGAAGACATTTCTTTATATAGACTAAATATCTCATACTTGTGTGCCCATTGTAACGATGGTATGTCCAATATGAGAGGCTCGTGTAAAGTGGTGTGGCTGCATGGCTTTCACAAGAAAATTCCTTGATATTTTACATTCACTTTACGCTTATTTTTTAAGTGTATATTTATTTAATGAGTGTTCACTGCTTTCGTCTGTAGAAAAACGTTTCAGCTGCTCATTATATGCTTTCAAAGAAACTTCTTAAAATGCATGTGATTATTGAATTTAAAAAAAAACATATCAACAAATACCTGTTATGGGTATAATTATGCAATCTCGGAGTGACACAAAATGGTCTTCAAGAGTTAAAACCATAAAAACATTTCTCTATAACTTCAAAGCAGTGATTTGACGACTGGAAGAATTATTACAAAACGATTCTTTCAATGGTGAAAAAGATCCTGCCTTTTAGCATGTTTGACTTCGTTTGAATTTTATTCAATTTGTTTGTACTGAGGAAAGTTTTTGAAAAATACTTTACTCCATTAAAACTAGTGATGTGCCGGATCGTTAAAAAAGTAGATCCGCGGATATGGATACGGATCCGGATCATTAGTGTCAAGATCCGCGGATATGGATACAGATCTCATAATTTTTTTTACACAATTCAACTATCGAAGTGTAAAATTTGTTACGGAAGGTATTCCCGTCAGAATAGTGGCAGTTTCTTCAAAAAATGTCAACTGCGTCCAAAATATAATCAAGACTATGATTTACTCTTTAAAGAAATCTCCGTTAAAATTGAAGGAGAGTTGGAAGGAATGGGTCAGCGCTGCATTATTGCTTAGATGGAATTTGAAAAATTATTTCTAGCTTGCTTGGTAAATGTAGGATACAGGAACAAGAGTAAAAAGCTGCTACTGGACATGCTAGAAATAATTTTTCACATTTTATTTCAGCATAAATGCAGCGCTGACCCATTCCACCGAACTTACTCCGACCAACGAAATACAGAGCCGGGAACACCTTTACAAACAGTAAATACAATAGAGAATTTAGTCTCACTTTTTGGAAGGATGAGGAGAAAAACAAAAATGAAGAACAACAGAAACCCCAAATCAATATCGAAAACTAATATTAAAAAAAAATTGAAAAACCAAAACATGTCCCAGAGAGCCGACCTCATATTAAGATGAATTTCAAATTGACAGCAGGTAAAAATTTTAAATCATTGAGCTTTTTCTCCTTATCTTCCGACTATGAAATCGCAACCAATCACGCGTATAAAGGCTTAGAATTGCATTTAAAATATACTCAATAAGATTATAGCTCCTACTGTATTTCAGTTGGAAGTTTCAAATAAATGTCAAACGCAGAAAACTTCGTTCTTTCAATTAGGGCCAACATTTTTAACGTACGGGTAAATTTTTACTCCCTAATTGTGAAAAACGTTAAGTTGATTTTTAATTAATATCTCCGGTAATTAAAGTTCTACAAAAACGAGGCCAAACTAAGAACACTTTCGATCAAGTCACCTTTTGAACGAAAAATGAACTATCAAAATCGGTTTATCTGTTTAGGAGCTACGATGCCACAAAAAGACACGCTGTTACATACTTTTAAAACTTATTTCCCCTTCCTTTTTGCAATGGGGGGGGGGGGGATACAAATTGACTTCTGAAATGATACCTTAAAATTTTAATACCTAATTTAAACAGAATTTAAGAGTCTTTTATTCAAATATTTAAAAATTTTTAGAATAGAAATGATCCGTTTAAGATCCGTCAAAAAAGTGACGGATACAGATACAGATCTTTATTTTCCCTCGGATATCCGCGGATACGGATACGGATATCCGGAACATCACTAATTAAAACATCTTCAATCCGCTACCCTTAATTTTCGGACTATTTAAGCCACAGTTCAATCTACAACTGATCTGTGCACCATACTACCATGGTTCAATCTACAATTGAAACTGAAAATGGATTTTACACAGATGTATGTTTCAATCAAGCGTGAAACTTTTCAAAAAAAAAAGACAAAAATCCACATGATGATGTGAAGTCAAACATTGATTTTTTAAATTTTGTATGATGTAATAGATTCAGTTTCGAATGAAATTAACTCAAGATTTGATGATAATTATTTTTCTGTATAGTTGGCTCTATATTACCTAGATTGGATTTTTAAAACGAAAAAATAAATGTTTCAATCATTAGTAAAATTGTTAGCAAGAGGCTAAAAAAATTACAAGCAATATACCGACAGACCCGTTATCACATCCAGAGACTGTAGTTTCGTCCTTGTTATGTATTCATCAGTCTGCAATGGTGAGTAACAGAGCTGGAGGCAGATGACATCTCATTGAAGCTGAGAGCGCCGACGGGACTAGATTATTCTATGATGAAAAATTAAACCCTCATAATGTTTGAAGTTGCCTGGGTGATTTTGAAGAGCAAGATAAAAAAAAAAGTGTTTTCATACATCACTTTGTTACTTATATTATTTTAGCTAGCAGAGAAAGATTTTTTTATGTCTCAGGAGGTTAGCGAATTATTTTCGAAGCACAATGGGGAAAAATATTCAAACGAAGTCATACATGCTAAAGGGAAAGGGGTGGAAAAACCCATGAGCTTTTCCACCATCATTTAGCTGTACTGGCAAAACAGCACGACACTGGAGACTGATGAATTAGTAACACGATGCCCTGCTCTTCCGAATTCCAAAAATCATGCATTGAAACTTTTCCAAAAGGTATAAAATCTTTAGTATTGAGATGTTTTGTATAACTTATTAGAAAGTGAATCAAAATTTTAATTCTTTCTAAACACTAATTTTTATTCATATTAAACCGATTTTATGACCACTTCTTGTTAGCTAATGACTGGTACCGCACTGCGGAAGTACATATTTTAGAAACTTGACCCCCCAAATGAAATGCTGAAATGCCGCCCCTGCCACTAACCCCCCTCTTCGGAATGCCCTCTGTTACCTTATGTTAAACATCACATAGCCTTGACAGATGACAGAAAGAAGATATCGCGACCAGCCCTCAAACTTCAAACCCCAGTCCCACGCATTTTACTACGGTTTTCGCCTGATGTCCCGATGGGGGTGGCAAAGTGGCCGAAATGCCTACAGTGGCTCCCAAAAGTGTTCGTACACTTTGAAATTTTTTAGTAAAACCAAAATAACTCGAAACTGAATTCGAATATGAAGTCCAATTTTTTTTCACGTCAATCCTACGTCATTCTAAATACAACCCATTGGTTTTTCAAAATATTAACGGATCTTCTTTTTGAAATGGGTCAGAAAACGAAGAGACAGAGAAATAACACGCCACAAAAGTCATCGTACACTCAAATATTTTCGAATAAGTTCATGATTAAAGTTATCATATGCCGTTTTATTAATATTTTTGTATTGTGTTGAACCTCATAAGTCATTTGGCTTTAATTGTTTGTTTATTTATTCCTTAATATTGTGCTTATTACTGTAAAATGGCTGGTATTTGTAAAAAACCGCAAACACCATTTAAAATTTGAATTTTTTTCCCACAGTAGTGGTAAATTGGTTTGAAATGTCTAAATTAGTTATTTTATTTTTTTGTTTAGTAAAGTGCTTGATAAAATGCTTTAAAGAAAGGAATCGGACCGTAAACAAGGTAAGAAAAGGGCAACCGGCAAAGTTGATAAAACGTGATCGGAGATTTAAAGTTAAAAAATTGATTAAAAAGTACACATTTGAGTGCTGTAAAAGTTTCTAAAGAGTTAAATTAAGCATTTTACATTTAATTTTCACTTAAAATTGTTCGCCAAGTTCTCTGATTAGCTGGGTTAAATGAGATCTCTTGCCGCAGAAATTTTCTTGATCGTGCGAAAAACAAAGCTTACGCTTTTCGTCGCAAAATCAATGATAAATAAGCTAAAAACGTTTTAGAATCACGTCTTACTTACAGATAAAAATTAATTCAACATTTTTGGTTAAATTGTTGTATAACTGTAAGTAGAAGAAAAAATTAGGAACTTAATCTTAAAAACTTATTTGGATCAGTCAATCAGGACGGTGGAGGTATTCTAGTGCGAGGGTGCATATCAGCATCAGGACTTGGTAGTTTGTAATGTTTTGATGAAATAATGAATCATGTGGTTCCTTTAAATGTTTTAAAAACCAATTTTCAACTCTTAGCCAAAAATTTGGTTATTGGAAACAACTTTGTTTTTTATCAAGATAACGATAGGAAGCACACGGTTTTCAACGTTTGCGTCTAGTGCCTCGAAAATTGTCCTAAAGTTTAGAAAATACCCCATCAATCTCCAGATTTTAACTTAATGTAACGTATTTAGAGATGTGTGGAGGCGAGATTTCAAAAATAGGGCTTTAAAACGAAAATAGAGCTAGAAACAGTAAGACTCGAAGTGTGGTTGAACACTTACTAAGAAATTACGCAAAAAAAGAAAGAAAAAGAATGAAATCTATTCCCAGACGTTTAAAAGGTGTTATGAATACTGTATGATATTCTACTAATTAATAACTTAATCAAAAGTTAAATTATACCATAATGTATAAACATTTTGTAAAGTGTACAAAGACTTTTGTGAGATAAAATTTCCAGCACTTTTTGGTTTTTGATTTTTAAAAAATTAAGTTTTAATATTTTTTAAAAACTTTTCTTGTAGTTTTGTTACAAATTGATCATAGATCTTATAATTAAATACCTATTCCGAAATATTAATTCTAACCGATGGATTGGGGCCTATTTCGTTGAAAGTCGTAGGTGTACGAAGACTTTTGGGAGCCACTGTATCTACCTATCTTCCGCCTGTTTTTTTTCTTTGTACACTGGCCACAGCTGATACCAAGAATAAACTGAAAGAACACTTTCTTGCTATTATTAAATGATCTCGCAATAAATTATCTCCTATGTGGAAGGGTGGGGGGGGGGGGGCACCGTTTTAAGTCAACAATATTTTTTTGGAGAGTCAAAATTTTAATTTGTCCTTACTTTTATTTATTTTTTTTATTTATTTATTTTCCGATTTGGCACGGTGAGGCTGAATTTGGCGCCCCTTGAATATGGCGCACACGTGCGGTGCACGCCTTGCACGCCCGCTTACAGCGGGCGTGCCGCAGACCCCCGTAATGCAGGAAAGTCTATGGGAAATAAGGAGACTGCATCCCTTGGTGGCACAGAAATCCAGTAGGGGTCCTGCTGAATTTTTGCAGGGGGTCCCGAAATTTATAGATCTGAGCCTCTTAACGAGTTCGAAACTTTTGTAGTGTAGTGTAAAGCAATGATTCTCAACCTGTGGTTCACCATCCACTTTAATCAACCACGGATTATCTGCTAAAAAAGGCAAAGCTTATGAGATGCGGATTATACGCAGCCGCGGATTATCTGTGATTTTTTTTTTTTTTCGCTTAACACCAACGCATTGAACCTCTATATTTTTACAGTAGGATTCACCGATCGAGATCGTACGCCAACTGAATGTTGTTTATTTTACGAAGCATGCTTGTTCTTCATCGCTGCCTGCCTGTATGTTGGTTATTTTACGTTGCTTGAATGTTCCTCTCTGCGATTCAGGTCATGTAAAATAAGCAACATTACAGTGAAATAGGTAGCCATTTACAAAAGATTATACCGTTTGTTCCTTTGACTTGACTCTTTGTTTTTCAAGCAATTAGCGAACTATAATCAAGATTTCAAAAAGAAATTATTATATTTTAGATTATCTTTCAGATTAATTTTGATTATGCCTTCAAAGTAATTACTTTTTCACGTTTTTAGTTTAGTTGCTCAAATGGTATGTTAAATTCAAACTTTATCTTTTTAAATCGCATTGTCCGCGGATTATACAAAGCTTTGTTTTTCTTCAGGCCGATTTTAGGACCTGCGGATTATAGGCCGCCTGCGGATAATACGCAGGAAAATACGGTATATCACAGGGGTAGAAGTAGTCCTACATATCCTATATTTCCTATATTTTCAAAAAAAGCATCAAAAGTGTCCTATATTTTTGAAATTAACCTATATTTCCTATATTCTTATAGTTTGTTATAAAAAATTGTAGAAAATTACTATTGAAAAGCTTTTGGTCACTTGATTCACACTTTCTTTCACGACTTGACAATTCAAGACTGCTTAAAAACATAATGCTTGTTTATATATATATATATATATATATATATATATATATTTTGGAATCTCTGCCAGCACCTGTCTCTTTAAATTTTGTAGAGTATTTTTGACAAAATTTTCAATTTGTTTTAAGAGAAAGCTTTAATGATCTATATTTTATGACAAGCTCTGCAAACTATTGATGAAGCACTTTGCCAATGAATTTTCACTAACAACAAAATGTGGGATGATTCCGCCGATATTAATGTTAAAAAAAAAGTCTATTTGAAATATTTAAATGTAGGTAATTATGCAAAAAATAAATAAATAAATAAAACAAATAAATAAAATTTAAAAGAATAATTAACCCTGCCTATATTCAAAATTTGAACTTCTTACTAAAATCAGAATTTTACATTATTTGAACACTACATTTTTAGCAGAATTGGTTATTGAAAAAAAGGCTTTTCAGAAATTTTAAAAAAAGAAATAAAATTTTTACGGGATCCTTCCATCGATACGTCACCATTTTGTTAAAAATTTCGAGGAATGGGGATTGGATGTTACTTGGATGTAAATTAATTCATTTTGGAAAAATACTTCGTAATGATAAAAATTGATCAGCTTTCTAGATGCAAATACTTAGGTTTTTTTAGTAGTGAAAGTCTTGAGCACCTTTCATAAGTAGCATCAGTTGAAAGAGGTTTTTCTCACAAACAAAAAGATACTGACATAAGAAAGATCATCTTAAAGCATTGACTCTATAATAAGAGTTTTAAGGTTAATTTAGGTACTGCAATTGGAAAAGCAATAAATTATGCATGCACTACCAAGGAAAGTGTTCGGTTTTATCATGATTTATCAGTACTAAATACTAAATTTATAAAGAAATGGGAAATTTTTGTAGAGATGCATAACAATCAGAGGCAAAAGAAAAGGTTCATATACCTTCCAAAAAAAAAAAAGTGAAATTTGGAGAAAAAATTGATTTTGCACAGTCTGATTAATGTAGGCAGTCAACTCATAGAAAATGACCTTAAACGTAAATACATATATATAGGTAAAAACTTTTTTTTTCTGAAGTTTCATATCAGTATTATTCATAAAACGTGTCCTATATTTGTCCTATATTTTTGGTGGAAAATGTCCTATGTATTAAAAGTTGACCACTTCTACCCCTGATATCACTTTTGTTGTTGTAATTAAATTTACTAAAGAAAGCTTTTAATTTTAGCTAATGTAATTGTTGTGAGAATATTATTTCTATCATTTGCGGTTTGCTTAAAATTTCGAAGAGTACCAAGTGGTGATATGGAAACTTATATTAAATACGACTTAAAATATAGTAACAAACATAGTCAATGTTTTGGATCTTTAATAAATTTAACCACCATTCTTTACAGTGCTGAAGATCTAAAAAAAAAGGTGGGAGGATTCTTACAGATGTGATCATAAGATAATGAAATTAAAAGGGGGGGGGGGGGTCATAGTGTTATATATTCAAAAAGTAGAGATGCCCCCCTGTGTTCCCCGTTGACTACACCATTGACTTTAGAATTTTTGAGTTTTCCCCCTACCCCAATTCAGTATGTTTACTTTGTAACTTTGTTTTCTCTATATTTTCAATTTCAGTTCGAGTTTAACTTTTATTTTCCATTTTTAGGAGGAAGAAAGAAAAGTAATTAGAAGCATCCTAGATGCCTCTAACTTGCCGTTGATTACCACTGATGGCACTAATCAGGTAATTTTGAATACTTCAATATTTTTATTTCAGTTAATTCAATCTCATCAAAAACAACCCTGTTGTAAGAATTTCCCCACCAAGAAAATCTTTAACTTTTCCGCACAAAAAAGAAGGCCTTCACATCCTAAATCCAAAAACCCTCAGCCTTAAAAAGTTATGATATCTAGTTTACCCGCCAATATCTGCCAAACTATCACCCTCCCTCTTCTCCTTTTTCATCACACCTACTTTCATTAGAACTTCCTCCTACCTTCAACTCTCAGAAATATGGATAGATCCTTTAAATTGTTTATCCTGTTTGGCGGGAAGCTTTTCAAAGTGGAGTGGTTGCTTGATGAGTAAAAAGCTTCCCGCCAAACAAGATAAACAGTTTAAAGGATCTATCCATATTTCTGAGGCGTTGAAGGTGGGAGGAGGCTCTAATGGGAGTAGGTGTGATGAAAGAGGAGAAGAGGGAGGATGATAGTTTGGCAGAGATACTTGGCAGGCAAACTAGATATAACTTTTTAAGGCTGAATGTTTTTGGATTTAGGACGCGAAGGCCTTCTTTTTTGTGCGGAAAAGCTGAAGGTTTTCTTGGCGGAGAAATTTTTACAACAGGGTTGTTTTTGATGAGATATCATCTTTTTGCATTGATATTGTTACTTTGTATTTTTAGAATTGAGAGCTTCAAGTCAGAAAATTCTTAATTGAAACAACGCTGTTTTGTGTTTTTAAGGAAAAATAATGGCAAGCCTAATTTTACGTCAAGTTATTTTCTGACCATTAAGATTCTATGTTCGTTTTGCGAGAAGTGGGCCTTTTAAATTTTATTGCAATCCTTGTATCCTCTCTGTTGCAAAGAAAACTTCTTGGATAGTAAAATACTAGTATTTACCAACTTCTCAATAGATTCTATTAGTTTCTTTATTTGACAGATTATTCCACATTTTCATAATTGAGGTGTAGACTGGTATTTTTCTTTGGTAGCCAGTGGCTGCTAACACCAAAAATTTTGGCAGCCACTTCAAATTTTTTATAGCTAAACACACACACACGTTTCTTTCGACATATATTTATTTTCATGTAAATTAAAAATCTTTAACCTACAAAATGAAATTCAGTACCAGTCATTATTTTCTTTTTATCATTGAATAAATTAGAGTATGATTTGGAATGAAATATAATGTTGCTAACAGTGACTTTCCCATCAAATTTTCTGAAGGTTCCAGTAATCAGTTATGCACAATATGTGTATGCAATCATATACATAATATGTCATATTATGAAAATTTTTGAAGCTTGAGTGTATAAGCTATGTGTCTAAAAAATGTTTGAGAGTATACCCTGTATATGGAGTATACGGGTGATTCTCCAAAAATGGTAACTTTTAAATCACATGCACTTTACCGTAAAAACTTCAAAGAATAGTTCATTTAACAATATTTTTTTATTCTCCATAATGTATCCATTTAAATCTGTAAACAGTTTTTGACAAAAAAAAAAAAAAAAAAAAATTAATATTTTTTTTGCTTCACAACATGTGAATTCTCATCTCCGTGGCATGTCACACACCTGGTGTAGCTCATAATGATGCTTAATAACTTGTTTAAATAAAACAATGAACTTATTTTTTATAACTTTTTCCTCACATTTGTTTCAAACACTAAATGCTCGAGTTCTATTGTGATTTAATTCGTTTTAGAAGGATAATGAGGTCTGTTACACAAAAAACTCTCACCTCCGTTACCTAAACTCAAAATGCCGTTCCTCATTAACATGTGGCAGTAATGACCTTGATTTTTATTTTCTATGATAGAAGGAACCCCCCTTGTTTATTTTAAGCCATAGTTGAAGTTGTGAGATTTTCGTCGAAAAACAAAGCAGATAGATTTTGCTTTAAAAATTTATTCTGGTTACTCAGACTTCTCACCTCCGTGAACTTGAATTTCAAGGATGTAAATTAATGTTGCGTTAAGCACATGGGTGCAAGACCTTCCATCTCAGGACGGATTTCCGTCTTGGACAAAATTTGCAAGACGGAGGTCAGGACGGAAAGAAACTCGATTTTCTTTCAGTTTTACTTAAAAAAGAAAATTGAGTATTTGAAAAATATGCATTAATTACTTGACCGTTCCATAAGCACGAATTTACATCGTCATTCTCTCGGTTTCCCGCCATGGGCTTGTTTTGTTTGCAACGTGCTTTTGGAGGAATGGCTTTTCGACTTGCGCCGTTTGACTTTTTTTAGGTATAACTCTGTTATTTCCAAATCACTGCATTGCAGATCGAGGAGTTGCTCGCTATTCTCCCTGATTTTTCAAAATAATCGGCTCTAATTGAAAATTTAGCCTTTACTCGTGCTATTTTCGATCATCTTATCGTTTTTTTTCATTTCCGGGTGTTTTTTTTTTTTTTGTACAAACTTTACACGCATAAATGAAAATTATGTACGCTCTTAAAATGTCTTAAGAGTTGAATCTGAATCATCGATTGAGAGTGATTGCTGACAAGATGAAATGTTTTCTCCACAGCAAAGGGCGTCCACATACCAGGGAAAACGGAAACTATCAGGGAGTTTGAAGATTTCAATGAAAATGGGAATTTTTAGAAATAATTGAGGGAAAATTCCAAGCTGGTTGGAAACTCTGACGGGCAACCGTTCCTGCATTTTTTTCAAAGACTTGAACAATCACTAAATTCCAATGTCATTGAATCTAACACTCGCTAGAATGGAAATATGGGGGGTGTGGGGGGGATAGAGAAAGGAAAGGAGAAAAATAACGACAGCACGAGTTTGCGAAAAAACGCTGCTCTTGCAAAGAAGGTAATCAGTCTGCAAATTAACCCACGATGAGGTCTTAAAACGTTGATATCTTGGACAATCTAAGAGGGGGGGGGGGGTTACTCAAGGGTTCTGATATAAAATATCGAGAAACTGAATTGAAAGCCATTTTTGAAGCTAGGAGTGGTTCGATATTTCTCCTCTGCAAACAATTAAAAATTTTAAAAGTCAAAAAGTTTTAGGCTGTCTTTAATGATGTAAAAGTGGGGAGGGGGAGGTTTAAGAGAAAATCAAAAACTGAGTCTTAAAAACACTAATTTAGGCAATCTTTGGTGAACTTATGCGAGATGGTTTTGGTGTTTTAACATGAAAATGTTTTGTAGATGATGTATTAAAAACTATTTAAGGCTATAATTAAATGACTTGAGTGAGATGGCATTTGAGAACCTCTCCCGAAAAGTGTTTGTAATTGAAGTCTTAAAACTTTAAGGCTGTCTTTGGCAATGTCAAGAGGGAGGGAGGGGGCTCTCTTTAGGCGAAATTCCGAGACGGGTAACATAAAAGCGCAACTTTAGACTGTCTTGGGGTTCAGGGTTCCCCTTTCCCAAAAAGTATTCAAAGCTGAAGCATTCAGAACTCAGCTTTAGGTAATCTTTAAAAGACGTAAGAAGACTGAATTCGAAGGCTTTCTCTCACTAAGTTTTAGAATTTAAATTCTTAAATCTTCGGTGATGAAAAGGCGAAACCGCAAATTTAAGTCTAAGGGGAAGGGTTCGGGGGGGGGGGGGGGGGCTCTCTCCCCGAAAACTTCTCCATGCTGAAGTATTGAAATGCTATTTTGGCTAATTTTGAGTGAGTTAAGAGCTCGGGAATTCAGGGGTCTTTCTCGAAACATTTTCGAAATTGAAGTCTTAAAACTTTGGATTGGCTTCGGCGATGTGGGGAGGGGAGTTGCTCTCTCAATAGAAAAATAAATCTTAAATAAAACTGCGTTTACTAAACATACTGAGAGAGGGGGGGGTCCAGTCCGAAATATTTTCATTACTGAAATTTTAAGAGCTTTGTTTTGGGCTATCTTTAGATGACTTAAGGGGGAAGGGTGTAGGAAGGTTCTTTCAAAAAGTTTCTAAAATTAAAGTATTAAAACTTTTAGGCTGTCATAAGTCATATTTATAGGTAAGAGGGGTACTATTCCTACAAAACAATTTAGACTGAAGCCTTAAAAATTGAAATTTGGGACATTTGTGGTGAACCTATAGAGGAAGGGTTTCGGGAGTTTTCTTCCGAAAATGTTTTGATGCTGAAAATTTAAAGCGCCACTTTAGGCTATATTTGAGTGCCTTAAGAGGGATGTGATTCGGGAACTTTGCCTAGGGTTAGGATTCAGTTCGTCTATTTCTTTTTTTAATTAATGAATATTGGAAAGGATACCCTGTTTAAAAAATATATCTACTTCACTGAAGCGATGTTTTATTGCTAATTTCACCACCTGCTATCTTATAAAAGAATTCTTTTTCAAATGAAGACTGTGTGGGGGAATGGTGCCAGTTCATTATCATTAGTTGGCCTTACCCTTCCCCCACCTTTCCTTCTTTTCTAGTTTGTTGGCGCTACCTTGGGTAGACTTTCGAATCAGAACTGATTTATGTTGCAAAAGTGAAAATCTTATGTCCTAAGCGATTTTATTGCAACAACAAAAATGTTTAGGATCGGCAAAAAAGTAATGGTAGGGTGCTGCAAACGCTTTTACCCTTTACATTATTCAACATCGTCTAAATTTGCGTTTTTAAAACTTCAATTTCGAAATATTGCGGAAGGAGGGTTCCTGAACTCCATCCCTTCAATAGTTCATTCAAAGAGCATATAAACGTTATGAAATTTAAATTACAATTTCGTTTTTAAATCTTCGATTTTGGGAAAGCCCATAGCGTCCCCCCCCCCCCTTTTTCTTTAATATTTTTTGAAGGTTGCCCAATATTGTGATTTTGGGACTATCAGTTTAAAATAATTGATGTAAAAGTCCCTGAACCCCTCCTTTCCCTGAACTTAACCAAAATGGCCTACCACAGCGTTTTTTGGACTTCAATTTGAAAAAATTCCTGAAGCACCCCCAGACCCCCCCCCCCCCATTTATTGCCGGATTTTAGTTTTTTTGGAATTATGATGTCAAAACACTTAAATATTACAATTTTAAGGCTCAAAATTTAAATCAAACAGATTCCAAAACTGGCATTGTTAAAATCTGCAACATTTATGCATACAAATTTTTCCTTAATCCCACATGCGGGGGGGGGGGGGGGTGCGGCTGAAAATATTTTCCGTCTTGAACACATCACCAAACTTGCACCCATGGTTAAGCGTAGTATCAGGTTTATTGATGTGTGGAGTAAATGTAAACGCAATTGGATTGCTAGGGATGGCCTGCATCTGAGCTCTACAGGGGTCAAAATGGTTAGTGGTTTGGTTTTAGAGGCTTCAGAATCAAAAAACTAAGTTGGAATGGGGGGCATGGTTTAAGGAGCAGAATTCGAAAGGGTACTAACTATTGGAATTTTAGTAGAAACGGAAATTGGGTGGCTAATAAGAAAAAAGATTTTAACTGTTGGGATTCAAATAATCGTGCAGCATTAAATAAAAGTAAGATGGGCTTACTTAAGGTTTTTTATACAAATGCTCGTAGTATTAGGAACAAGATGGAAGAATTGGAAAGCATAATAATAGACGAGAAGTTGGATATTATTGGAGTCACCGAGACATGGGCTACCGAAAACGATGATGATTTATTATCTATTGCTGGGTATAATTTGTTTAGACAAGATAGAGTAGGTAAAAGAGGTGGTGGGGTTTTATTTTATGTGAGAGACACTTTAACTTCAATGAAGTAGTAATTAATAATAAACCTAATGAGATTGATATGATTTGGCTGGAGTTGATGAGCAATAAGGGCAAAAAAACTACGTTTAGGGAACATTTATAGGCCACCCAACTTAAGTCAGGGTCATGACGAACAGATGTTTAGTATTATTTGTGACATTTCTAGCAAGGGGTCAGTCATCATAATGGGAGATTTTAATTTTCCAGGAATTGAATGGAATAATTTTTACCATAGTAATAGCAGAGAAGAGGAATTTTTGAAAGTAATTGGTGACTGTTTCTTAGATCAAATTGTAACTCAGGGTACTCGACAGGACGTGATTTTGGATCTAGTTTTCTGCGACATGGAAGGTTCTGTTCAGGGGTTGTGTGTAGGGGAACACATTGGAGATAGTGACCACAACAGTATTAGGTTTGGGATTAAAATTGATATGCACAAAGTAGAGAATTTTAGGTTTGTGCCCAATTTCAGAAATACTGACTTTGTGGCACTTAGGCAGAGTTTGAAAGCAGTTGTTTCTTCTGGATTGGACAATAGCGATGTGAATCTTCAGTGAGCAGAGTTTAAGGAAAATCTAGTGAAAACGGTTGGGGATCATGTTTCCTTTAGGAGAAAGGGTGTCAACACTAAAATTTGGCCAATGTGGTTCTCCAGGGAAACTAAAGACGCTCTAAATTACAAGCAAGCCGCTTTTCATAAGTTTAGAGAAACTGGTCACAGTGCAGATAGGCTCCAATATTGTAAGGCAAGGCGTAAGTTTAAGTATTTGGTACGGATTCAGAAAAGAGAGTTGGAGCAAAGACTGCCAGATAACATAAACAGGAATCCCAAGAGGTTTTTTGCACACGCTAATTCGGGGAA
Source organism: Uloborus diversus (assembly GCF_026930045.1). Lineage (NCBI taxonomy): Eukaryota > Metazoa > Arthropoda > Arachnida > Araneae > Uloboridae > Uloborus > Uloborus diversus. Next base: position 179,788,850 of record NC_072733.1, on the reverse strand, counting down.
AGTTCGAAATAATCATATTGGGCCACTGGTTGATGAGCACGGAATTTTAATTCAGGACGATAGTGATATTGCTAATGTTCTTAATAACTTTTTTTCGAGTGTTTTTAACGATAACTATCTCAACAGTTGACACCAACAAGACACAAGCTATAGTACAGCTTGAGGACTTTGTATTTTCCAAGGACGACGTTTTACTTCATTTGAAAAAAATTAAAGAGACTAAAGGTCAGATAATATTTATCCGAAAATTTTAGTTGAATGTGCGGAGGAATTAGCAGATGTAATCGTAAATATTTTCAATGCTTCTTATAACTCGGGGACAGTGCCAGAGGACTGGAAGCTGGCTAACATTACACCGCTCTTCAAGAAAGGGTCTAGAGTGCGGGAAATTATAGACCTGTGAGTCTAACTTCGGTGGTTTGCAAAATTTTTGAAACATAGATGAAAATTAAGATAGTAAATTTTCTAGAGACTAATAATCTATTGACTAGTTTTCAGTATGGTTTCAGGAAAGGTAAAAAAAATTTTGTGCAACTAATTTATTACATTTCTATGACAAATTTACCATGGCTTTGGACAATTAGAAGCCTGTAGATATTGTTTACATTGATGTTCAAAAAGCTTTCGATAAGGTACCGCATGTTGCTCTACTTAGCAAATTAGCTGATATAGGAATAGGAGGGAAAACTTTTATTTGGGTAAAAAACTGGCTGACCGGAAGGAAACAAAAGGTAGTTGTAACGGAAAATTATTCTAATTGGAGTGAGGTCTTAAGCGGGGTTCCTCAAGGATCAGTGTTAGGGCCTGTTTTGTTCATTGTCTTTTTGAACGATATTCACAAAAATATTTCTGGGAACATGAATTGTTTTGCTGATGATGTCAAAGTTATGGGGACTGTAGAAAATGAAGAACAAGCAAATCAGCTGCAAGAGGATCTAGATCATATTACGGAGTGGGTTGATAAATGGGGTATGGCTGTTAATGTTGGGAAATGTCAAGTGCTACATTTAGGGCATGGAAATAAGCGTACAAGTTATTATTTGCAAGGTTCAGTCATTAGTCAGGCAGACAAAGTTACTGATCTGGGGGTCTTAATAAGTCAGGATTTAAAGTTTAGCCAACAGTGCAGCATTGCTAGTAACAAAGCCAATAAGATGCTGGGGTTTATCAATAGATCTATTTCAAACAACTCTTAAGAAGTTCTTCTGCCCTTATATAGAATTTTGGTACGACCCCATTTGGAGTATGCTGTTCAGTTTTGGTTTCCTTATCTTAAGAAAGACATTAATGTATTGGAAAGGGTTCAAAGGCGAGCTAGAAGGCTAATGAATGGACTTTCTAATTTAGACTACGATTCCAGGTTTAGAAGGCTAAAAATGTAGTCTTGAGCAAAGAAGAGACCGACGGGACATGATTCAGTTGTTTAAATTCGTTAAAACGAAAGATGTTACGGGGCTGAAGTTTAGCACTGAAAACAGGACAAGGGGTCATTGTTTTAAGCTATTTAAATCTCAGGCTAACATGGATATTAGGAAAAATTATTATTATAGCAGGGTAGTGGAACCTTGGAACAGTTTACCGGAAGAGGTGGTAATGAGCAAGGGAGTAGATAGTTTTAAGAGGGCCATTGATCTTCACTGGGGATTGTAAATTGACCAGGACCAGTCTAGCTGGGCCCAGAGCCTGTTGCTGGTCATCACTTTTGTATTTGTATTTGTAAAAAAAGAAGTGAACATATTTTCATATGCTTAACATGTGCAGGTTGTATGAAGGAAGAAAAAAAAAATTTTCCCTGAAAAATGTATCTACACTCCTGTTGGAAAATTGCAACACCGCGACATACCCAAGTGAGCTGAAAATTGCAGGAAATGTAAAGTAGGGCATGATATGCAAATGATTATAACTGCAGATCGGTAGCGCATGCATATGCTAAGCAATACCCTCTGCACGGCGGATCGAACCGAATATAAATAGATGGCTGTAACGAGGCGTGTATGATAAACGGTGGTTATATGCTACAGTAAATGTTAACTGAATCTCTATGCCTCTTCGACGAAAGAAAGCGAAATTTGAGCAAATTTTGGCATCAGCTCTCGATGACAGACACCTGGTGTAAATGGCGCTGACGGATTGCACATCTTCTTCTAGACAATTGGAAGCACTGTGGTAAACAGCTACAGGTGTTTCATTGTGTCCTTCATCAATTTGGAGACGTCTGCTGCAGTGTGGGCTGCGCACAAGGATTCCTTTATACAGGATTCCTCTCACGCAAAACCATCGCCGCTTGTGGCTGCAATGGGCCAATGTGCATAGGAGCTGGTGTTCTGTGATTAGCAGTAGGTCGTCTTTTCTAACGAATCCCGCTTCAATTTGTGGCACCATGATGCTGAATTCGTGTCAGGCGCTATGCCGGTGAATGGCTTATTACAGAGTGCATTATCTGTGTTTATGTGTCCACAGCGTTTATGCCAAGTTTCAATGTCACTTTGACAGCATTCTACAGAAGGTACTTTATTTACATGACTAGAATTAGGAGAATTTTTCAACTTTTTACAATTAATATTATACACTCCATTATTGTTCAGCTTTAAAAATTAATCCCTGTTTGTTGGATACCTCCATAAAACCTCCCCAACCTTTAAATTTTGCACCACCCTGGTCAAACTTGGTGCCGCACAAAATATTTCGTCTCAAACGGGAGGAATACATTACATCTTTGAGAATTACGGTTCTTTTTCTGAACTTAACTTTGATTTCCCCTTTTCCCTCAATCGGGAAACTTTGCTTTTTCACGGCAACAGCCATGTTTACATCAAGTTAGGGGTTCAAATGTCCTAAACCAGTTCTTATTTGAGCAGTGATTTGTTGGGGCAGTGTCAAAAATAAATGTACTTCCTTTATCTTGGGTTTGACTAAGATTTGCTTCTGACCAAGAAATACAAATTATACTCACATCTGTTATTTAAAGGTGATCGGCGACGCTCATAGAACTTCCTTCTAGAACTCCATCAACGATTCCTATTCCTTGAGCTCTTACCTCCATCCCTCCATTCCTTCGAGGATTGGTGCTGGTTTCCCCCTTTATTTCTTGCTTGTGAAGCAATTCTTTGACCGTCTTCATTTTTCTCATAAGGGCATCTGCTTCTAATGTGTCCGATTTCTTGACATTTGTGACATCCAAACTTCGATTTGACTTGAAAAACCTGTATTTATACAAATACAAATGTGACGACCAGCAACAGGCTCTGGGCCCAGCTAGGCTGGTCCTAGTCAATTAATTAGTCCCCAATGAAGATCAATGGTCCTCTTAAAGCTATCCACCCCCATGCTCATTACCGCCTCTTCCGGTAAGCTATTCCAAGTGCCCACGACTCTGCTAAAGTAGTAGTTTTTCCTCATTTCCAATTTAGCCTGAGATTTAAATAGCTTAAAACAATGACCCCTTGTTCTGTTTTCCCCGCAAAAATTTAATCCATTTAAATATTTTATTTTGATAAATTTAAATAACTGAATCATGTCCCTTCTGACTCTCCTTTGCTCCAGGCAATACATGTTAAGCCTATTAAGTCTGGTATCATAATCTAAATCTGAGATTCCCCTTACTAATTTAGTTACCCCTTTGAACCCTTTCAATACAAAAATTTCTTTCTTCAGATAAGGCGACCAAAACTGAACAGTGTACTCCAAATGAGGTCTTACTAAACTCCTATATAAAGGCAGAAGAACCTTCTTAGATTTCTTTGAAATAGATCTATTGATAAACCCAAGTTGGCTTTGTTACTAGCAATACTGCACTGTTGACTAAACTTGAAGTCCTGATTTATTAAGATACCCAGATCCATAACATTTTCTGCCTGATTTATGACTGAGCCCTGTAAACGATATCTCATACACTTATTTCTATGACCTAAGTGTAGCACTTGACATTTCCCTACATTAACTGCCAAACCCCATTTATCTGCCCACTTAGTAATATGATCTAAATCCTCTTGAAGCTGTTTTACTTGCTCTTCATTTTCGACAATCCCCATAACTTTTACATCATCAGCAAAACAATTCATACTTCCAGAAATATTTTCATTGATGTCATTCATAAATATAATAAACAAAAGAAGCCTAAAACTGATCCCTGAGGAACCCCACTTAAAACATCACTCCAATTAGAATGATTTCCTCTCACAACTACTCTTTGCTTTCTACCAGTGATCCAAATTCTAACAGAAAGTAAAGTTTTTCCTCCTATTCCTATGTCAGCTAACTTGCTGAGAAGAGCAACATGCGGTACCTTGTCAAAAGCTTTTTGAAAATCAATATAAACAACATCCACACATTTTTGTTATCTAAAGCTGAGGTAACCTTGTCGTAGAAATGCAATAAATTAGTAGTACAGGATTTTTACCTTTCCTGAAACCATACTGCAAACTAGTTAACAGACTATTAGTCTCTAAGAACTTCATGATCTTAATTTTGAATCGTCTTCACTCGTTGATTTCACTCGTCATCTCTAATTTCATTTCTTGACGGTTTTCTTCAATAGTTAAGTCAACCAGGATTTTCTCGAATGTGAAATATTCATCTTTTCTCATAAGAATCTGTTGGATCAAATGGTCATAGCTTTCTGGTAGGCTTTGTAGTAGTTTAAAAGAAATGCAATCCTCTAGAAAATTTATGTACACTGCTTTGATTTTGTCGAAAGTTCTTTGTAGAAGTGCAGCGAATAAGTTCAGCTTTTCTCCTTTTTCCATCTTACACTGGTTAAGTTCCATGAAGGGTTGCATACTAATACACCTATTCTCCGGAAAAAAATGCAATTTCAGCTTTTTCCAAGATTTACATGGATCTTCGATAGTTACAACAATTTTTCTTAGATTTTGTTCAATATTCAAGAAGATTAGAGATACCCGGTTCGCTTTCGCATTATAAAATCTTTCACATCCTTTTTAGTTATACCTGAATTCTCTTTAATGACTGGTTCTTTTTCTTTTCCATTCGTAATTTCATAGACTTTGAGAAGAAACTTTATGTTTGTTGACCATTCAAGGTAATTCTTGTTGAGTTTTTCAATTTGGATCACGAAATTTGCCATTTTTTTTCTTGGAACTTAGGATTCTCGAAATTTGGTAAAATCTTTTAAGTTGCTTCTGTCTTGGTCGCCCCCCCCCTTAAGCATTACAGTATCTCTTCATTTTCAGATGGGTCATCAAATTTGCAGTTTCCAAAAAAAATTTCAAAATTTTTAAAAAATATCGAAATGTACACCATTTGACAGTACATGTACTTTTGGCAGCAGTACAACCCCGCCTTTTTACGGATGCGTGTACACTCTTTATCATTTCCCAGTCTTATCCAAAATATTTTCACTAGGTGATGGGCCCCTAGGTGATTTTCACACAATGGGCCCATGGTGTTGGGGGAGAATTTCCAATGTAATAATATCTTCCTAATTTTTCCTTAAATACTTGCAGAGTGAGTTCCAAAATGAGACTAACAAACTATTTCAAACTTGAATGATGTTTATTAAACAATAATGTAAATAGCTAAAACATTCTGTAAATGATAAAAATATACTAAGAACGTAATCATTATATATATCTCTGCTATTAATGCACAAGATAACTAATACAGCAATGATGAAATCTAAACTGCATGACTATCGACTAAATACTTCGACGAAGAAACCCATTAGGAAATAAGCTAACACAAGCTCATTATATTCAAGAAGGGCGAGCGGCACGAACAAGCAAGTTTGTTTTCGGCCGCTAGAGGGCGCCTGTGATGCAGGGAGTGTTTTTTGCTGCTAATTTGATAAGTGTTTTTTTACTATAATTTTTCATTATTACTGTCTAGTTTTAGGTTTTTTTACTTCACTTTATCATGTAATTTAGTTTTATTGTGTTTTGGGGGCTCATTTTTGCTGTTATTGTATTCTTGAAGTGTTTTTGCATTTTTTGGAGCTAAGCCTAACATGTGGTGATCTCCTGGTTTTTGATCTTGTGTGCTTTATTGGGTGTAGCAACTCTGTTTATTTACTGCTGTTTTTTAGTATTTATTCTGTGTTTTTTTGCATTTTTATCTTACTGTTTTGCCTTTTGGAACATATTCACTGAGTAGAAATGGGTGTTATATGCATTATGAAAGAGGTAAAGAGTGGGAAGGGGGACAGGTGGATCTCTTGTGATTTATGTCATATGTTCTGCCTGTATAAGGGGGAAAATGAGTCTGTTTTTGAAGAGGATTATATTTGCACTAAATGTGCTGAACTCTCAGACTTAAGACTTAAGATGCTAGTTTTGGAAGCCCAGTTAGCATTAGGGTGTAAGCCAGTTGTAGAGGGTATAAATGTTCCAGAGATTCAGGGGGAAGTTTCAAATGAGGAGTTAGATTGGGAAACTAAGGGTGTAATTTTGGGGGACTCTATGGTAAGGGAGGTGGGTAACACAGTTGGGAGAGTAAAGCGTAAGGTGGCTAGGTGTTGTTTACCAGGGGCTCGGGTAAAAGACGTTAATATGGTTGCTGAAAAGAAGGGAGTATTGAATAAGGAGGACATGGTTACTTTGTGGGTGGGAACAAATGATGTAGGCCACAGTAAAAATGAGGAGTTTTCTAGGGAATGGGAATCCCTGTTGGATAAAGCAACCAGCTTTTCGACGAATGTCCAAGTGGTTGGTTTGCTTCCCAGGTATGGAGTGCATAGGAGCTGGCTAAATCAACGTGCTAGGTGTATGAACTTGCTACTGAAGTCAATTTGCGAAAAGCGCAGTATCAGGTTCATTGATGTATGGAGTCACTGTAAACGGGATTGGATTGCTAGGGATGGCCTGCATCTGAGCTCTACAGGGGTCAAAATGGTTAGTGGATTGATTTTAAGGGCTTTGGAGTCAAAAAACTAAGTTGGAATGGGGGGCATGGTTCAAGCACCAGGTATCGAGAGAATGTAATGTTTTTGGGTATTGCTAGAAATGGAAATAAAGTGACAAACAAGAGTAGTAATGTTAACAATTGTAATTTAGGAAATTTCAGGGTGTTAAATAAAAGTAACTTAGGCATGCTTAAAGTTTTCTATACCAATGCTCGCAGTATTAGGAACAAGATGGATGAATTGAAAAGCATAGTTATGGATGAGAAGTTGGATGTTATCGGAATTACAGAGACATGGGCTACCGAATCTGATGCAGAGTTATTACATATTGCTGGGTATAATTTGTTCAGACAGGATAGAGTAGGTAAAAGAGGTGGTGGGGTTTTATTTTATGTTAGAGACAATTTTATTTGCAATGAATTGGTCATAAATGATAAGCCTACTGATATTGATATGGTTTGGCTGGAGTTGATGAGCAGTAAGGGCATAAAGCTACGCTTTGGAAACATTTATAGGCCACCTAATTCAAACCAGGGACAAGATGAACAGATGTACCGTATTATTAGTGACATGTCTAGTAAGGGATCCGTTATCATAATGGGGGATTTCAATTTTCCGGGTATTGATTGGAATAATTTTTATCCTGGTAATGGCAAAGAAGAGGAATTTTTAAAAGTAATTGGTGACTGTTTCTTAGATCAAGTTGTAACTCAGGGAACTCGAGAGGAGGCCATTTTGGATCTAGTTTTTTGTGACATAGGTAGTTTTGTTCAGGGGTTGAGTGTAGGGGAGCATATTGGAGATAGTGATCATAACAGCATTAGGTTCCGGGTTAAATTTGAAGTGTGCAAAGATGATAATTTTAGGTTTGTGCCCAATTTCAGAAACACCGATTTTGTTGCACTTAGGCAGAGCTTGAAAGAGGTTTTTTCGTCAGGGTTGGAAAATAGCGACGTAGATCAGCAGTGGACGGAATTTAAGGATAAACTTGCTAAAACCGTTGGGGACTATGTTCCATTTAGGAGAAAAGGTGTTAGTACCAAAATTTGGCCCATGTGGTTCTCCAGGGAGACTAAAGAAGCTCTTAATTATAAGCAAGCCACTTTTCGTAAGTTTAAAGAAACTGGTCAGAGTGCGGAGAGGCTCCAGTATGGTAAGGCAAGGCGAAATTTTAAGTATTTGGTACGGATTCAGAAAAGGGAATTGGAGCAAAGGCTGGCAGATGACATTGATGGGAACCCTAAGAGGTTTTTTGCTTACGCTAATTCCGGGAAAGCTCGAAACAGTCAAATTGGGCCTTTGGTTGATGAGCATGGAAATTTAATCCAAAACGATAGGGATATTGCAAATGTTCTAAATAACTTTTTTTCCAGTGTGTTTAACGATAACTGTATCTCAACAGTTGACACTAACAAGACACAAGCTATTATACAGCTTGAGGATTTTGTATTTTCCAGGGAGGAGGTTTTATTTCATTTGAAAAAGATTAAAGCAACTAAAGCTCCGGGACCAGATAATATTTATCCAAAAATTTTAGTTGAGTGTGCAGAGGAATTAGTGGATGTTATTTTGAATATTTTCAATGCTTCTTATAACTCGGGGACGGTGCCAGAGGACTGGAAGCTGGCTAACATAACGCCACTCTTCAAGAAGGGGTCTAAAGGTATTGCTGGGAATTATAGACCTGTAAGTTTGACTTCGGTGATTTGTAAGATTTTCGAAACTTTGATCAAAATTAAGATCATGATGTTCTTAGAGACTAATAGTCTGTTGACTAGTTTGCAGTATGGTTTCAGGAAAGGTAAATCCTGTACTACTAATTTATTGCATTTCTACGACAAGGTTACCTCAGCTTTAGATAACAAAAAATGTGTGGATGTTGTTTATATTGATTTTCAAAAAGCTTTTGACAAGGTACCGCATGTTGCTCTTCTCAGCAAGTTAGCTGACATTGGAATAGGAGGAAAAACTTTACTTTGGGTTAGAAATTGGCTTACTGGTAGGAAGCAAAGAGTAGTTGTGAGAGGAAATTATTCTAATTGGAGTGATGTTTTAAGTGGGGTTCCTCAGGGATCAGTTTTAGGGCCTCTTTTGTTTATTATATTTATGAATGACATCAATGAAAATATTTCTGGAAGCATGAATTGTTTTGCTGACGATGTAAAAGTTATGGGGATTGTCGAAAATGAAGAACAAGTAAAACAGCTGCAAGAGGATTTAGATCATATTACTAAGTGGGCAGATAAATGGGGTATGGCAGTTAATGTAGGGAAATGTCAAGTGCTACACTTAGGTCTTGGAAATAAGCGTATGAGATATCGTTTACAGGGTTCAGTCATAAATCAGGCAGATAATGTTATGGATCTGGGTGTCTTTATAAATCAGGACTTCAAGTTTAGTCAACAGTGCAGTATTGCTAGTAACAAAGCCAACAAAATGCTTGGGTTCATCAATAGATCTATTTCAAACAAATCTAAGAAAGTTCTTCTGCCTTTATATAGGAGTTTAGTAAGACCTCATTTGGAGTATGCTGTTCAGTTTTGGTCGCCTTATCTGAAGAAAGATATTTTTGTATTGGAAAGGGTTCAAAGAAGGGTAACTAAATTAGTAAGGGGACTCTCAGATTTAGATTATGATACCAGACTTAATAGGCTTAACATGTATAGCCTGGAGCAAAGGAGAGTCAGAGGGGACATGATTCAGTTATTTAAATTTATCAAAATGAAAGATGTAAACGGATTAAATTTTTGCGGGGAAAGCAGGACAAGGGGTCATTGTTTTAAGCTATTTAAATCTCAGGCTAACTTGGAAATCAGGAAAAACTACTACTTTAGCAGGGTCGTGGGCACTTGGAATAGCTTACCGGAAGAGGCGGTAATGAGCAAGGGAGTGGATAGCTTTAAGAGGGCCATTGATCTTCATTGGGGACTAATTAATTGACTAGGACCAGCCTAGCTGGGCCCAGTGCCTGTTGCTGGTCGTCACATTTGTATTTGTATTTGTATTTGAATGCCGGCCTAGCAACTGCCTACGACGAGAGATAATCAAAGAGAAAGAACATAAGTTGCGAGCAGTTTAAATATCCCCCAGATCATTAACATATCCGAGTTACGTGAACGGACACTCATCACAGCTAACCTTAAGCACACGTGCTATCAGATTCCTTCTAGAAGCTTCCATGTGACGTTATACACTACAGAGTTCCGCTAAAGGTGGATGAAAGTGAAACCAAACATTCGGTCAATTTGACCAATGTGAATGAGTGCTGATAAGAGTCTTTTATCCCAATCATGCAGAATGATTGGTAATACATTGTAAGTAACGAAAAACATATTCTTTTGTTGTTGTTGTTGTGAGGTGATGAGATAGGATTATTTACTGTTGTTATTAACAGGCATTTATGCCTAACAGGGGGGGGGGGCATTCTAATCTCATTCATTAATTTGTTTATCTGCTTAAATATAAACAAACAACATCGAATCTTAAAACAGAAAGCCTAATGAGTTAAGTTCGCGAGCATGTGCAGTCATGTGCAGTCGCTGTAACAAATTTGTGACATCCGTGATTTAATGTCTAGTTGCAAACTGTTGTATCTGTTTTAGTCTTGATTGAATTTCATTCCTTAAGACAACTTTGGAATAACTGTTAGATCTGTTCCAACCTCAATTGCAGTCAGAGATTAACAAACCCTATGAGCTGAGAGTAAGTACATAAGAGTTTAGGAGAAATTAGTGATTTTCAAACTTTAATTACATGGTGTTCCTGGGGGTTGCATTTTTGGATATGTACTCAATGCCCCCCCCCCAAGAATATGCATACAAAAAATCATTACCATAGCCCCCCCCCCCTTCTTCCCGGGGGCTGTGACAGAACCCCAGGAAGGTACAATTTGGGTGGTAAAAATGGGGGAGAAGGGGAGGGGGTCAAAAGGCACATTAGTTGGGCACAACGACTGTGTGCGCAAAATTTCAGTTTGATTCCTTTTTTCATCTGGGGTGTAGTCCTGTCAAAGAAAGCGAAAACTTTTTTGAACAGCGATTTTCTAACTTAAATTCCTCCTCCCCCTGATGGCCCAGGGGATTGTATTTTGGTTTATGTCGTAAGGGGCCCCTAGAGATTGATTATATCAAAAATCAACTCCAGTGGTCTTCATAGGACTGAGATACAGAGGAGTGAAAAACCCAGAAAACCCCAACTTGTTCTGTCGTTTAAACTGTACTTAGTTGCATTTATTTTCTTTCGTCTTTCTTTTTGGTGGATTTGCTTTTGTTAGCTGCTGACATTTGGTTTCCTTGGCAAGGCATTTGGTTTTCTTTGTGCAGGGTGACCCATGGAAACGTGACATTTTTGAAATGGTTAGTATGAAACATAGAGAGGGGATGCAGGTTAGGTTGGGTCGATTTAAACTTTTTTTTAAAAAATCAAAATTGCCTATGGAGGGAGAAGTTGTGAATTGGGATCAAATGCTCGTGTAAAAAGTTTTTAGAAAATCAAAAAATATTTAGATCCCCTGCCAGCTCCTTGAAGTTTCGCCAAATATGCAAAAATTGACTTTTTTAAATACATTTTTTAGATTTCCCATGTATTTTCTATCGCTTGTATTGTAAATAGTTGAAAAGTAAGGCCTTTTTTTTAAATAAAGTAATTATCATACCATATTATATTTACTGCCCCCACCAAGTCTTCTAATTTTGCGTAATTTGCTATTTTTCTTAGCTTTTTTTGCTTAGTTTTGACTCTCGGTGACAAATAATGCGATTCCGCATAATATTTTTACTTTCCTTACTCTGTGATGTAATGAAACTATTTCCATCACCCACATCCTGTCGTACAAATCAGTCTATTCTAGGCATTTAGTCAAGCAAATATGAACCATATGGAAATCGGTATGTTCTGAATTCAACCAATATGTTCTGGAAATTGTCCAGAATCAGTTCATCAAACCACTGGGTAAGCTATCACATGCAAGGTAGCTTAAAACAACAGAGCACTTCAATTATATATTGATACAAAAGAGCCGTCATATGAAATAGAGACTAAATTTTTGTCGAATCTATTGTAAAAGTGTATGTAAAAGTTTGTTTTCTCACTAAACTGAGTCACCATGTACAGGCGGTTCACAGCATCTTTGAGAAGTTATCCACTATACAAGATAGTTTTTATGGTCATTCAATATATAGTTAACAAATGGTTTGAAACAATTTGAGGGGTGTTAATACATGTCTGAAATAATTGGGTATGCTTATAAAAAATTTCTTTTCAATATTTTACATCTGTGCATATGTTATGCTGTTATTCATGCTTGTCATTAGAAATTCACAAAAAAATTTATTAATCCACGAATAATTTTTAAATTGCTTGTTTAACAGCTTTATTGCTGTTAGATAAGAAGGTATTGAAACTCATATGGTACGAAACATTATAGTTAAGATTTATGTTTTAGGGAAAAAAAATACAGAAAAATTATTCTGAAATACTCGGAAAGGTTTTTGAAAATTTCATGAACCGCAGCTGCACAATATACTCAGAAACATTTTTGTAAATTACAGAAAGAGGATTCCGAAATATTCAGAAACGTTTCTGAAAATTATACAAAGAGAATTCCAAAATACCCAGACATGTTTCTGGACATTACACAAAGAGGATTCTGAAATACTCAGATACTTTTTTGAAAATTTCATAAACCACAGCTACCCTATATCCTCAGAAATGTTTACGGATTGTTTATACAGTGTATCTTTAGTACTAACTTTAGGTATAGAGTGGTGGTTTGGAGCCTTTCCTTCGAATGTTGAGAAGCTAGGGAAGTAGGTGGGTATAAATTTTTTGAAATTAAGACGGTTCAAGGGCTCTCCTTGAAATTTAGGGTTCAAAAAACGCAATTTTAAGAAATTTTTGGGGATAGCAGGAGAATGAGGATTCTGAAACTCTTAAAGCACAAATCCTTAAAACATTGTTTAAAGCTCTCTTCAGCAATATTAGACAAGAGAGGGAGAAAGAGTTACCCTCCAGAAATTGTTTGAAAGGGGCTTTTGTTTTAAAGCTTTCAAAATTGGAGTCCTGAAAAGGTTATTATTAGTCATCCTAAATTCTCTTTGGTCTCTTAACTTTACTTGGAACTCTAAATGTCAATTTGTCACTCTTGAAAATTGCCGCCCGTGAAACTGCAAACAATAATGAGCAAAATTAAGAGATTGTGACATAAGAGAAGAAAAAGATTCACATATGCTGAGCGAAATAAATAAATTATTAAGTTGTATATAGAAGTTTGGTAAGACCTCATTTAGAGTATGTTGTTCAGTTTTGCTCTCCTTATCTTAAGAAAGACATTAACGTATTAGAAAGGGTTCAAAGGTGGGCTACAAGGCTAATAAATGGACTTTCTCATTTAGACTATGATTCCAGGCTTAGAAGATTAAAAATGTAGAATCTTGAGCAAAGAAGAGACCGAGGGAACATGATTCAGTTGTTTAAATTTATTAAAATGAAAGATGTTACGGGGCTGAAGTTTAGCACTGAAAACAGGACAAGGGTTCATTGTTTTAAGCTATTTAAATCTCAGGCTAACATGGATGTTAGGAAAAATTATTATTTTAGCAGGGTAGTGGAACCTTGGAACAGTTTACCGGAAGAGGTGGTAATGAGCAAGGGAGTAGATAGTTTTAAGAGGGCCATTGATCTTCACTGGGGATTGTAAGTTGACTAGGACCAGTCTAGCTGGGCCCAGAGCCTGTTGCTGGTCGTCACTTTTATATTTGTATTATTTGTTGAAGATTGGAAACAAATATGTGTGGAAGAAAGACTTTAAATCTCATTTTTTAATTTTTTTCTCAGAGTGGGAAGGAACTAAAACGCTGCCGCCTATACCCCGAACCTAACCCAGTTCCTTTGCATCACCAAAGGTAGCTGAAAACTTTTTTATTTGAACTTGAAATTCAGAAACTTTCAGGGAAAAAATTGTTGAACATAATCGAAAAACTGCTAAAACTGCTTTCTATAACCCCTTCAGTTTCGAAAAATGTCCATTGGTGAAATCCCGAGCCCGATCCCTTACAATAACGTCATCTAAGGTGGCCTACAAGTGCGTATTTTGGACTATAATTTCAAAAAATTTCTATGGGAGTGTACCTCTCTCCCTCCCCCTCCAATTTTGTTCACGATGGTCTGCAATGTACTTTTATGATTTCAAACTTCGAAAATTTTCCAGGTTTCTTGAAGAGTGCCTAAACTTAATCCCATACTAAAGATGGTCTGCAATCACGTTTTCAACACTTTAACTTCAAGAAATCTCCAGGGGATGGCTTTCATGCACTCCCCCAGCCCCCGCCGCAAAAATTACCAAAGATCGTATAAAATTACCATTTTAGAATCTAAAAATGTTCTGCATAAAATTGTGTTTTAGATTAATAATAGATAATCAATTCGAAAATTTTCCAATGGGGCTTCCTTGAACACCCCTCTCCCCTCTCTCTGCAACATCATTACAGATAATCTACAGTTTTATTTAAGACTTCAATTTTGAAAAATTGCTTGAAGAGAGTCACTGTAAACCCAAATTTTTTCCTTTAATTTTACCTACATTGGGATGCAAACACATTTTTTGACTTCAGTTTCAAAAAATCTCCGGATAAGGGCTCCTAACCTTCTCTCTTACTAATGTCATCAGAGCTCGTTAAAATGAGTTTTTAGAATTGAAATATAAAAAATCCCCCCCCCCGTCCCCCCTATCTTTATATCATCCGAAAATTGTGGTTGTGGAATTAAATGTGTTGTGACGGGAAGACGAGGGGCAATATAAGGCTATAAGGGGTTTATAACCCTCGTAAAGCTCTAAAATTATATCCATATTTTTGTATCCATGCATATTGTAAGTGCACCTCCCATCTCCATGAAGAAGTGCACTATTGTTTAATATGTCATGTAAAAACAAGGGCTCCTTGGAAACATTTGCTATGGGCCCCGCGCTGGCTTAATCCGGTACTGCTAAGAACAAGTAAAAGGTAATTTTTTTTTTCAAATGTTGGATCCACCAAAATCCATTTATTTTTTACATTTGAACTTATAGAGGTAAGTGTATACTTTGAATTGATCATATTTCTTAATGCTAATATTTTACTTATGTGTGTAATCATATACTTTATTATTGGATGTACGACATAACTCGATGTAATGCCACCGTAGAATTGGATCCGACAGTAGTGTTATATCAGAGTTTGACTGTATATTTATGTTTCTGGGGATGCAGCGGCTCCATTGTTTATCCAATCTTGATATAGTGAAAAATAAGGAGGTCAGTGCATCCCCAGAAATATAATCATTAACGCTACTTTATTAGCAAATTTAAGTTCATTTTTAATCATAATTATGAATGTGAATATAAGTTAAATAATGTAAGTTGAGTTACAAGTATGTTGTCTTTTCGTAAAAACCTTGTGTTCCTTTTGTTCCAGGCTAGTGGTGCCTCAACGTCCAGACGTTCAGCACCTAAGGAAAAGCCCTGGTAAGTTATCTGTTCAAGAATCATCAGCATATGGTAACTAATTGTGAGCTAAGAAATGGGAAGAGAAGTCTTGAGCTCTGTTCAGATTGTGTGTGCAGATTTGATCGTTTTGATCCTTGAAATTCAAAATTACATTTTTGCAGTGGCCCTTGCAAACCTTGGCTGTGTGAGGTTATTCAGGAGTTCATAAAAGTGAAGTTCTAAGGATCATCAGGTCCTTTCCCTTAGGAACTTTCCCTTATAATTGAAGATAAAGCCTAATGAATTGTAAACTTCCTTAAAGAAAATTGCCAAAAAAACTAGTATTAGCTCCCAGCTTCAAGTTAAAAATGCTTTTCCTTTGTTGAACTGGCAAAACTAAGCAGTGAATTGAGACACTTGAGGGGTGTTTCGAAATTAGAATCCGTTTTCAAAAACTGAAAGTAATGGAATCACAAGAAGTTTAAAAGAGGTGTGGCAGCAAATCCCGCCTCTCCTCTTGTTGGGTATGTCTTATTGCACATGATCGACAGGGTGAATTGAAAAGTTACAGAACGATACAAACGCTATGCGGTCGTAACTTTAAAATAAAATAATTCAAGGTTCTTTCTTTTTATATAGCTACGAAAATACTGCGGCACACTGGGTTCCTTGCCACGGCACACCAAGAGTTGCGAAGCACTGTCTTACAATTGCTTTTCAGGAGTATAATTTCAAAAATTTCCGGGGGTAGAGCCTCAGAACCCTCGTTTTGTTTTAAACTACCCAAGATCACCTAAAATTGCGTCTTGGGATCTTCAATATCTGAACAATTTTCCGGAAATCTCATTTTTGGGCAACATTCCCTTACATAACAGCCTAAAAACGCATTTGTGGACCACTTTGAATGAAGTTAGGGGAAGGAATGAGGGGTTTTGGAACTTTTCCCCAGAATTTTTCAAAATTGAAGTTGCAAAAAGGCTATTTAAGAATGGCTTACAATCCCATTTTTCGAGACATTTACAAAAAAGGTCCCCAAAACTTGCCCTTTTCAAATCATCATCTAAATTCAGCTAAAATTTGCGTTTTGAGAACTTCAATTTCGAAATTTCTGGGGCGAAGTCCCAATTCAATCGTTGTAACGTCATCAAAGGGGCCTACAACTGCGTTTTTAGGAGTTCCATTTCCAAAAATTTCGGGGCGGGAGAGCCCCCCCCCCCCCCTTTTTCATTAACATTAATTAAGATTGTCTAAAATTAAGTTTTTGGAACTTTAATGTAGAGAGATTTTCGGAAGAGCCTCTGAATCCTTCCCCCAAAGGCGACTCACAATAACGTGTGGAAAAACTTTCAAAAAATTTACGGGTAAAGTCCCCGAACATTACATCCTCCTAACACCACTGACGAAAGTTTAAAATTACTATTTTGGAAATTTGGAAAACTCCAGGGGGAGAGTTCTGAACCTCATCCTTTCACTTACGTCATCAAAGGTGGCCTATTGCATTTTTAGAAGTTCAAATTTAAAAAGTTTCCGGGGATGACTCCCGAACTCCGTTGTTTAAACATCATCGAAGGTCTTCTAAAATTGTTTTTCAAACTTCCATTACCAAAATATTTGTGGAAGAGAGTTACTGACCCCTTTCCAATATGTTTACAAAAAATGATGTGCAATTGCGTTTGAGAAACTCCCCATGAACCCCTATTTCTGTACAAATATTATATTTACAATTAAATTCATATTTCTAATTCTTTTTCTCCCCATTGTGAAAAATTATCCGGATTCCGGTAGGGTATAATCCCTTTCTAAACTAAAAGCTTAATCATCCCCCCCTCTATATTTATATGCAGTTATATATACATATGTGTGTGTGCGTGTTTGAAAAAAAAAGTTGTGGAGCCAACAAAATCGAAAAATTGTACTACAAATATAAGTTAATAAGATTTTTAGTTGGTAAATTCAGATTTGCTGGGGGGGGGGGGGGGAATTTGAAGTTACACTACTGGTGCTTAGATTGCGGTTTTTCAAATTATTCAAGGTTTTAGAGTGTGTTTTGCACATTACATTTGTATTTATTTTTGAATAGCAATGAAAAATATAAATACAGTGAAACCTGTGTAATTTGACCACTCGCGGTGCAGTACTTTGGTGGGCAACTTATAAAGGGCAATAATGATTTTTTTTTTTGTCATTTCTAGAAACATGTATTCATTTTTTGAGTAATTCACACTTATTTTTTCTGCACAACTCACTTTCATTGTTTAACATTATTGAAAGTAAAACAATAATTAAAAATACTATTCAAATAATTTTGTTACTTTTTTCCTTGTTTTTAACTATATTAGACAATGTAGTTTTAGAAATTCCATATGTGCCGGCTAATTTTCTATGGCTTTCTCCATTTTCAATTAATTTTAATGTAATATTTCATGTTTTTTATTAATCTCAAGTTCAACTAACCTAAAGGTTTTTCAAGCCTTTATTAAATACAACGTTTAGCACAAAGAGAAATAAGTGTGACTCTCGCAGTTCATAAAGGGAAAATTAAAATATCCTATCTCTTAATCCCTTGCACCAAAAACGTGTAACTTTACTCATCAGCAGGCCCAGATCTGCGTACCCGCAGAGCGAGGGGCCCGCGTCCTTAAAGGAGCTAACGGCCCTAGAAATTGAAGAAAAAAGTAGAAAAAAACTAGCACTAAGGCTTATTCATTTTACAAATAGACACTGCTGGCAACAAGGGAGGGGGCCCTACATATTTTGTTGCATGGGGCCCAAAATGTATAGATCCGGGCCTGCTCTTTTTAGCACAATTTCTGTGTTGCCACAACATATTGCAACTGAAAGAAAAGACTTTAAACTTTTCTACTGACACCTATTTTCATTGAACAGAGTACAAAAAGCTATCTCAAATAGAACAACCAATGAAAAACAAGTTTGGAGAATAAAGAGCAGCATAAGCTTTATGGTGCTGTTTAGTTAGTAAAATGCTAGTCTCTCATCAAAGCATTAAAAATATTTTTAGAAAGCTATCAAAATAATAATAATAATAATAATAATAATGATAAATAAATAAATAATAAAATAAAACAATTTTCTGAAGAAAGTTAAAAAAAAAAATAAACCAAGTGGTCCAACTTACAAAGGGTTTTTTACAATACTTCAAACCAAATTGGGCATACATTACTGGTCAAGATAGACATTTGGTCAAGATATAAAGGTGGTCAAGTAACAGAGGTTTTCCTTTATTATATGAGATAGGACTAATTCCGTAAAAGTGGTCAACATAGACAGGTGGTCAACTTTACAGGTTTTACTGTACCTTGGTTTTTTTTTTTTTTTTTCCTTTGACAACCTGTCATTCTTCTGAAAGGGCGATAAGTTCCAATCTCATCTTCCTTATGGTACCTTAAAACTTTGAACTGGAATATCTCCTTGAGTTTTGGTCACACAAATGTCAAGTTTTTTGCGCCAGTAATAGTGTTTAAAGGAGATTATTTCTCTAAGTATAAGTTAGGGGACCTAGATTTTTTGACTCATTTTTATATTTTTTGCTTCAAACTTTCAATATCTTAACGCCGCATCTGATTGTGAACATTTTTGCAATTGGAAGTATGCATCTAGGACTAAGGGTTGTGAAAATTGAGGTCTTTCAGGTTAAAACAGAGCACCCTGTATAGTAGTTAGTGAGCCGCAATAGTGTTTTCTACAATAATAGTGAGCCGCACAACTAAAGAGGTTGGGAACCACTGGTGTAGACTGATAATGGGGGGGGGGGGGACTAAGAATAACGATGTCACATGAAATCTTTGTTTTTTTTATCGTAAAATCTATGCAAAATAAATGTAAATTGATTTAAAACCACATTTTTTATTTATTTATTGAATTTTGGCGAGTCTCTTAAACCTTAAGTTGAGTTTCCCTTAACATTTTCCTGAACTATAGCCATAGGGATGTAGGTGTGGTTTTTGTTGCTTTTCAGTATAATAAGCATTACTTATAATTCTGCAGTAGGAAGGTAAGCGTAGTATCTGCAAATTTTTCATTGTTTTTGCTTTTATGTCATCTTCTCAGGGGTCGAAGTGGTCCTATATATCCTATATTTCCTATATTTTCAAAAAAAGCATGAAAATCGTCCTATATTTCCTATATTTTTGGAAAATGTCCTGTATTTCCTATATTCCTGTTTTTTATCCAATTTATTTCTTTAAAACAACAGTAAATAAACTATCTGACTTCGGATTTTTCGTCGAAAGTACGTGTGCAAACGAATTTCAAATTAAAAAAAACGCAACTCACTAAATCCTGCAACAGGCATCTTCTCTCATTGGCTATAGCAATATGACGTCACTGTAGTGGGTGGAGTTTCGAGAACGAATTCTGAAGTTGGTTTTAGAATTTTGCATTTGGCAACAGCAGTTTGTTTTGTTTTCCAGCGTGATTTTCGGTTTTTGTTTTCGCAGGTATATTTGTGTTTAGTGCATTTTCTGATCGGAATGTTCTAATAGTCTTTTTGCAATCTTTTCTTTTTGTGAAATTTTATAGCACAAAATATCTATATTTGTGCTACAAAGCATTGGTTATTTCCTGTTAGTTCTCAACACAAAGACGGTTTTTATTTATTTATATAAGCTATGTTTGTGACACTTCTATCCCTGAAAAAATTGTGAGTTGCTGTATTAATTATCAATAAATTTCACTTTGTTCTTTTTTTTTTTGTCTACAAAGTACACTTTTTTCAAAAATTATTCTTTCAACTACAGGAAAGTCATTTCAGGTGTAAGTTATAATTTTGTTTGAGGGTTTTTTTTAAATAAAATCATTGATGAGAATAAATAAATAATATATATGTATTATATCTTTATTCATAGCGAAACTATTCATATAATGTGTCCTATATTTGTCCTATATTTTTTGTGGAAAATGTCCTATATGTGACAAGTCGATCACTTCTACCCCTGTCTTCTGTACTTCAACTTTAGTGTACAAACTCACTTTTTTGCTTTCTGCTGAAAATTAAGCACAAAAATAACGTCATATTCAAATGTTTCCCTTTATGGAATCTAAAAAGCGTTTCTTCTAATATCTGAATTTTAATTGCTGCAGATACTGCGCTTTTTCTTTCCACGACAGAATTGACCTTTCCTCTATAAAATTATGAAGAGACGAACAAGATATAAAAGTATAGTTTTGCACTTTAGTGTGTTTTAAGTAATTTTGTTTCGTTAATTTAAGTTTTAAATGTTATTGATGAAATATATTTCAAGTATATTTTAAATGGTTCTTGAAAGTGCAAGTTTTTTTTTTTTTTTTGGTTCTGTGCAAAGCTAATTTGTTTACTTTAGGCACTATAAATTTTTAAAAAATTCTCTAATTCAAAAATTTTAATTAGCAGATTAACATTAAATGCTAACAAGTGTTATAGTAAAATAAAAAACCCTGTCGAAAGGGAAAAAATATGCTATTGACTGTGACAAATATGATAAAGAACAAACGAAAGATTAAAATATATAAAATTACTGCACCAGGAACATTTCATTAACTTGAATCCTGTTCAGAACTGTAGACCTCTTGCAAAAAACAAAATTTCAAAGGTGTTTTAAATAGAGTTTGCGGAATTTGTAATGACCCTGACTTGTACTAAGCATATTGTGTCATATTCGAGTATCGTGGTGCACTAACATGGAAGTGAAGAAGTCCTTGTAGTTATATCGAAACATAATGTGTAAAAGTTATTTTAGTATTTTTAAAAATAAATAAATAACATGTAATATGTTGCAGTTATGTTACAGCTACTTTTAGCGTAGTGACAGGTTTTACTTGGACAACAGAGATTTTTATCAAGAACGTTAACTATATTAATATTTTTCAAGACTAAAAGTAACTAATTCCCTGTACCCATGTTGTAATTTCCGATATCCATAATTTTTAAGTACATATTGTTGCCATTTACTATCTGTTGTTTTTTTCCTTTCAATTTTAAATTAGAAATTAAATTTTTTTCCTTACCATAGTCAGACAATAAAATATAATGTATCGATAATACCATTTTTAAAAGAAAGAAAAAACTGATACCATAATTCATGACCATTTTGTTTCAACATCAAAGTTTATCCAATTTATTTTCTGTATATGAGCTCAAATTAGCCTGCTTTTTGTACTTCCTCATAATTATTATCCTTCATTATTAAGAAATACTTAAAATATATTTCATTAATAAGAATTAGCACTTAAATTTGTTAAGTGAAACACACTTAAAATACGGCAAAATTCTGAAAAATATTACCAACGAATGAAATAAAATTTACGTTTAATTTCATTGTAAACTTGTCGTTCCACTGGATAAAGTTTTCTACTTTCCACTTCATAAACTTCATGGTGATTCTTTAATTTAACAAATACAAGTAAAGAAATAATTCAAAACATCTTCCACACGCTTTGCAGATGGCCAAATATGGAAATGAAATGCCTTGCAAGGTGCAGATGATGAAATCACGCGTTGTTTTCATATTCTTGCCGAGTTCATAAATTTGGCGCCTTTTTTTTAGATTTCGGTAGACTTCAGGACCCTCTATCTCAAAAACGAGGGGACGAGGGCAAATAGCTTTCAGGTCAAAAAATTTGTCAATATACTCTTTCGAGAGATACCATTTTTAACTTTTTTCGTTATTACTGAAGTCCTGTGGTTCCCTGGTAAAGATAACTGTCCATCCTTGTTAATGATTTAAATTGATTTTTTTTTCAAAACGTTATCCCTCCTCCCATTTTCTCAGTTTTCTTTTGTTTTCATTTTAAAACTGATCATATATTTTTAATTGCTGAGGAAAACTGCTAGTTTTTATTCATGTTTTAGTTTGATTAATAAGTTATTTCGATAATTGCACACTTGCAGAATTGCTATGCAATAACAGAAACTCTGCAAAGACAGTCATGCACATACTCCTCTTTTGTGACATGTTTCTGTCAAGACTTTTGCTGTTGCAAGTATTCTTTTTTTTTCTTTTTTGCCATATTGTAATTATAATAATTTAAAGTTTAAATTAACTAACTTCATAACTTTTAATATTCTTCAATATTTCTATTTTTTAAACATATATTTTATTTTAGCTTTAAAACCTATGTGTAAATATGGTAAATGCCTTGAACCTCAATATTTACAGTAGGATTCACTGATAGAGACCGTATGCTGACTGAATGTTCTTTATTTTACAAAGCGTGCATGTTCTTCCTCGCTGCCTGCCTGTATGTTGGTTATTTTACGTTGCATGAATGTTCCCCTTGGTGCTTCAGGTTATGTAAAATAAACAAGATTACAGTGAAATATGTAGCCATTAGCACAAGATTAGACCGCTTGCTCCTTTGTCTTGACTCTTTGTTTTTCAAGTGGCACGCTTTGCACGTGGTGTTTAGTGGTTCCTGCTTCTACTACTGTCTTACCCTGTGAGTTATGCAAAATGCTTCTCTTTTATATTGTCACTAGGATAAACAATGTTCATCTTCGCAGTTTTTGTCATTTGTTACAAAGCAATTTCAAGATTTTTAATTCGGGGATCAATTTGCGCAAGAAAATGTTGGTGTTGCAATTCAAAATTTCAGAACTTAGTTTACTATAATAGAATCTGTGTTAGTACTACTTTGTTTAAAATTTTCGCTTTTAGGAGAACATCTATTCAAATAACCGTATCACAAATTTTGGTTCAGTGGACTGGCAGCTAGTCAATTACTTGCAAAAACAAATTTTTTTTTAACAAAAGTACCATTATATTTTATCTTAAGCTAAAAAATGTTTGTAATTACTTTGGTTTTGAGAAAAAAGCTTTAAAGCCAACATAAGTTCATTACTTGTTTGTTCTTTTCAACTACTGGCATTGCATTTTAGACAACCAGTAGTTGACCACCCCTCAATCCCAGCATAAAGGATTAGTAAATTGATGCAATTTTTTTATTTACTTAGTTTAACCATGGATGATCAGCATACATCACTAAATGAACCTGAAGAATAATATTTAACGTCGAGGAATACAATTAAACATTTTATCTCATGACCATTCTCACTAGTAAGAAAAGTGATTTTCTTGAAATTTTTAATATGTCTTTGTAATTGTACCATCCTAACTTCCATTCAAAACCTTAGTTACAGCTATAAATTGTAAGAGAACACTTCATGGGATGCTATAAATTAGTTCCAGCAATCAGATTAAAAATATCTACTTATTTATTCTTGTTTTGTACATATTAGTGCTTGAATGGTCAACTACTGACAGGTGGTCAACGACTGGCAAATCACCCTAACGTACTATAATCAATATTTCAAGAAGAAATCATTATATTTTAGATTATATTTCAGATTAACTTTGATTATGCCTTCAAAGCCTTTCACGTTTTTAGTTTAGTTGCTCAAATTTTATGTTAAATTCAAACTTTATTTATTTACATTGTATTATCCGCGGATTATACAAAGCTTTTTTTTTTTTCAGGCCGATTTTAGGACTGGATTATAGGCCGCCCGTTGGTAATACATAGGAAAATACGATATGGTGCTTTATTTTTATTTCTATTTTCGAATGGGAGGGGATATAAATAGTCAGTGGATTTCAGTGGATATAAATAGTGTTCCGCCTAAACCTCAATTAGAATTTGTCGATATGCAGTGTGACTGTGCTAAAATGTAATTTTTTTGACACACCTTCATTAATAGACTTTTATTCGAAGTACGTATCCAAAAACAAGTATCCAAGAGTACATAAGCATGCATTGTTTATGTGTTCTATTTTTGGTAGTATTTACATATGTAAACAGTTGTTCAGTGTAATGAAGGATACGAAACCAAAAACACAAGAACAGGTTGAACTGTTCAACATTCAGAGGCTACATTAAGAATCGCAACTGCACAGATTCGTCCAAATATTGAAAGTTTAGAAAAGCAAAGCAATGTCAAGTTTCTGTATAAGAATAAAGAGGTTTAGGTAACTCCAGTAATGTGAGTGTTTTTCTTTTTTAAGAAATATTTTTATTGTTGATGAGGTATAAGCATCGTTATGTATATCACCATTCTTCTGTTTCAGTATTTTAAAAATATGTGTAAAAGTATACTGATTCCTAATCCTGGCTAAAAATTTTTGGGCACAAAACAATGGACAATTTAAAAACTGTTAAAGGCCGATTCACATATCGACCATCACGTCTGCACATTACGTGGTGACGGACGGGGGAGAAAATATTGCAACATTCATACTAGCTCCGTCCGATAGCCACGTGTTCACACGCTAGGGGTGAAGAACCAGCATCTAATGCTGTTCTTTTGTCGCTCTCCTAATCAAAATAGATTTACAAGAAGTTAAAAGTGCTGTTGCTGTGATTGCAATAAGGCTTTTAAGAATACATTATTGTTTGTCACGAACGTCATGCAAGTGGTTAGTAGGATCACTTTGAACATTCAGAAGAATTTGAGGCAGTAGAAATTAAAATGACCAAACGATAAGGGTAAGCGAGTAGTGTAACAGAAAATTTATCAAATTTCTGTCTACAACATTTCTGTCAAAAACGTGTCTAAACACCTCCCCCCCCCCCACCCCTCTTGATCTTTAATAGAATTTATGAGAGAAATATTATTTATTATTCTTTTTGAAAAACTTGTTGGTTGAAGTTTTAGCAAAAAAGTAAAAATTGAATGAGAATTGTACATAAATACATTGTAAAAAAAACATCTGTACCACATTCCACTTCCCCTTGATCTTTAATAGAATATATGAGAGAAAGACTAAATATTCAAATATTTTGAAAAAACGTGCTGGTTGAAGTTCGCGTAAAAGTAAAAATTTAATGACAATTATACACACAAAAAAAAAAAAATCTATTTAGTCTGAAAGGAATCTAGGCACGCCACAGATGAAACTTCGAGTCAATGCTACTACAATAGGTCTTGATATTTCATATAAGTTCAAGCTAGAACTAGCTAGCTTCGTATAGCTAGAGCTATCTTCGTCTCTTAAAATATTTAAAAAAAGGAAATTAGTCTAATATTTCAATCATTTAGTAATAACTGAGCGTTATATGATTAGGTCCCAGACTTTGATGGCCTAAATAATCTTTAAAAATGCTCTTAAGAACTGAAAAAATGTAGTTGAAAATAGCAAAAAATGTCCTTAAATATATAAACATTGCTCTTTAAATAAAGGAGTTTTCCCTATATTTAAACATGGATTTTCTCTTGAATTACTATTTATTTGTTAAATTTACAAACATTTTATATTGAGATAAATTTGGGTACAATTTTCCTCTTTTTACGATTCAGGATGATCGATAAAAAACTTCGACTTCAATTTTTTGTTGGATTCTTAAATATGTTGCGTATATAAATTTTTACTGGAAAGTGAGCTGAAGCATACTCCTAAAATGACAAAAGTTACAAAAGAATTCGATTATTATATTTATCCAAAAGTCTGAAAAAAATGACAATTTTTGAAAATGTGAGGATATTTTTGGCAAAATATCACATATTATATTCATGAATAGGTTCGTGGCAAAGTCTATTTATTCAAAAGTATGAAAAGTTCAGCAAATGTTTAAGACAGTTTAATATCATTAGGATTTGACGTCTTTTGAAACTAAGTGCCATAATATAGCAGGATTAAACTGAATTTTAACGCGTAACCGTAAGATACTTAACTTGTATGAGTTTTTTTTTTTTTTTGCTTAGTTGAAATATGAATTGCTTCATCACATTTCGAAACAATGACTATTCAAACAAAGATTCAAAAACTTCTACTGACTAATTAAAAAAAATAATAATAGGTTTCGTCAATGGTCTCACTGTCAATGTTTAGCGTTAGAAGCTGGTTTTGCAAGTTACTATGAGCTGTAGAATTATTTTTGAACAAAAAAAAACAAAAATTGCAAAACTGAATTTTCATGTAATTATATGTAATTAAGCATTCCACGCAGAATAAAGATAATTGAGTAATAACCCTCATATAACTTCAAAGCATTCTCATTTTGAAAAACATCAACTGTCATTTAAAAAACCCACAAATTTTGTACGAAACTAGTAGTAAACAACGAGGAACATTCCCGCAAAAGTAAAAACAGCGTCTCTCCTTTGATTGGCTATCACCTTCGCTCCCCGAATCGGATGGCCGTCAAAATCCAGCATCGCCAGAACGCGACGGGAGCTGTGTAATTCGGCGTGCTGTCATGGCAACGGATTCCAAAAACCAGTTTGGCAGCAAAAAAAAATCGGAACAGACGGACGGAACAGTCGATAAGTAAATCGCCCTTAACTCTACATTTCCCCTTTGATCTTAAAGTGCTGTAACATCTTTCTATTTTCAAATTTCTGACTTCGTTATTAATTTGACTGTTGTATGGCTTGCGATCTTTATGATTCTTTTGATGTGGCCCTCGGTGGTAAAAGCTTGAAAAAACCCCTAATTTAAACATTATCTTACATACATTTTATTTGTAAAAACAGCTCGAAAAAAATAATTTCCTTTTCCTCAAACGTTCTTCATAAAGACTTGGTTTAATATTGCAGTCAATTTACTTTTGAGAAGTATCCTTTGTTTAGGATGCTGCCAGATGCAAATGAGGTGGAATATTGAAATTTAATCCAGACGCATGAAAAAACTTAGAACATGTCTGATTATATTTAGAAAACCATTCAATTAAAAGTAGTAAAAAATAAATTTTTGTGGAAGTTATCATTTTTATGAAATTTTTCTTGACTTGTAACTCCTGTTCCCAGGAAACTTCCCCGTTTGGATGAGAGGATTGATGCAAGAGAGCAGAACGCGTTGATCTTTGCCGAAGTGCTACGCATATGGCCCTCCCTGTATTTTGATGTAATTCCCGATTCATTGAGATATATCTTTCAGAAGTATACTCCTGAGCAAATTAAGGCGTTACCGGATGACTGTGAGATTAAACAGATGCTGAAGCTGATGAAGACCCGAGTCGAAGGGTCTATCTTACACTATGTAGACCTGACCCAAAAACATGTGTGTCGACTTGAGCGGATCTTGACCAGTGAAACCATTAACCAAATTTTGTATGCTGAAAGTGCCTTAAAAATTTGGCCTGCCTTAACTGAAGCTATTCATTTGAAATTGAGGGCTGTAGAGAAGAGGCGAGTCCTCGCCAAGCAATTCATAGATTGCATGTCTCTGCTGGCATCAAAATTGACTATCAAAACTGGATCAAAATTGATTCCTGTTCCAGACACATGCTGGGATGATGTGTTGCTGTGTCTGAAGGATGAGGAGTTGCAAAACTTCATAAGTGCCTTTCAGTTATAAGGGTTAAATATTCCGCTCAAGTGACTTAACAGCACATTCACTTTTGTAGAGCGTCATGTTTTGGTCTAAAATTGTAACTTTTCTTTTATATGGATAATAAATACTCTTGTTTTGAAAATGATCTTGTGTCAATAATGGCTATGAATTATTTAATTGAGACAAATGATCTTTCAGTGTTTTTAATGAATTAAATAATTTTTCAGAGAGCAAAATACTTCATGCAGGAAAAAAGAATGTGCACTGGTGGCTAACTTTAATATCTACCAGTTTATTTCAGGCACCCAATTAAAATGGTTGGCTATATAAAGACAAGAACACATGGGTGAATTTGCAGGTATAATATATATATATAATATACTAACAGTGCTATGTTTAAAAGGAAGTAAAGATTGCAAAACAGGTGATTGGCACTTTTTAAAACGTGTTTCCTCTATTAGAAAATTATCAAAAATGAATTGTTTTGTAGCCCATATTTCAAAGTTTTATACCAAAAGTACATCACTTATGAAATTGTATGTACATTAATAGTAAGAAGCACAATGCATCTATTAAATTGTATGCAAAATTTCAAGGCACTGTACTAAATATCATCTTGCCAAAGTATAATAATATATAATAGCATTATAGGACTGCACACAAATACCAATGACAATAAACTACTGTGTGGCAAGAAAAGGGTTTTCTAGAAATTTAGTGCAGTTTAAACAAATATTTAAAAAAATTCCCATTACGTATTGCTGCATTTGGCGCTTAGAATAAATTATTCATAACAGTTGTACTTGAAATTAACTTTTACAAAAGAACAAATGAATGATCAAAGAAGTGGGAAAAATAAATACAAATACAGAAGTGACGACCAGCGACAGGCTCTGGGCCCAGGTAGACTGGTCCTAGTCAAATTACAATCCCCAGTGAAGATCAATGGCCCTCTTAAAACTATCTACTCCCTTGCTCATTACCACCTCTTCCGGTAAACTGTTCCAAGGTTCCACTATCCTGCTAAAATAATAATTTTTCCTAACATCCATGTTAGCCTGAGATTTAAATAGCTTAAAACAATGACCCCAGTCCTGTTTTCAGTGCTTACATTTTTAGCCTTCTAAGCCTGGAATCATAGGCTAAGTGAGAAAATCCATTTATTAGCCTTGTAGCTCGCCTTTGAACCTTTTCTAATACATTAATGTCTTTCTTAAGATAAGGAGACCAAAACTGAACAGCATACTCCAAATGAGGTCTTACCAAACTTCTATATAAGGGCAGAAGATTTTTAGATTTGTTTGAAATAGATCTATTGATAAACTAGATAATAGATCTATTGATAAATATATGGTGCAGTGAAACGCCATACATCAAATCATCATGTGATAAAAAGATCATTTTGTATTCTTTATGTTACTTTTATTTATCAATATTGTATTAATGCATTTGAGGCCAAATTTTTACATCAATAGATTGAATTTTGTACTGTCTCATCGGAAAAGAAATGCATTTAAAATCAGTGCCATTCTATTAAGCTGAAAATTTCAATTAGAAACTATTTATTATTTTCAACTAATACCGTGTACTTTACTTCGGCAAATATAAGTATTACCAAATTTCAAAATAACTCGAAATACTGGCATTCGGTACACCTGTATTCCAGTATTGCAATCACTACATGCAAAAAACAACATGCCAGTTATCCCATCCACAGACTGCAGTTTTGTCCTTGTTCGGACTCATTAATCCGGAATAGGGAATAACCGAGCTAAAGGCAGATGTCATCTCATTGAAGCTGAGGGCGCCAACAAACTGGTAGATAAAGTAAATTTATCTCACCAGCGAAAGCCTGCAGACATGGTGCGCTTATACTCAAAAATTGAAGCCAAAGCTTGGGTTTAAAAAACAATAAGTTACCACCCCTAATCTAGGACTAAGGCAGAACTACATGCAATAAACGGACAGCCCGCCGGTTGTCCCATCCAAAGACTGCAGTTTCGTCCTTGTTCAGACCCTACAAACTCATAGGTGGATTTACGGGGGCACCAGGGGGTGAGCCGCACCCCCAAAATTTTTGGTTGGGTTTAAAAAATTAATGTAGTATTTTACACTCAGAATCGCAGTTGGGTAAAAAAAAATCATAGCTACTATACTAGTTCTGTGTATAGAATAATTGTTTGCTCTGTAATTGTGCATTTATTGGTATATCAATACAAATTCTTCTACTTTAAAACAACTATGAATAATCAAGTTCCGCCTCCCCCCCCCCCAAAAAAAAAAAACGTGAAAAGATTGCAAAAAACTTAATCAATAAAATGTACTCCGAAATCAACTAAAAACTAACATTTTCAAAGTAAATATCTCACCAAAAACAACCCTGTTGTAAAAATTTCTCCGCCAAGAAAACCTTTAACGTTTCCGCGCAAAAAAGAAAACCTGCATCCTAAACCCAAAAACCTTCAGTCATAAAAAGTTATGATATCTAGTTTTCCCCCAAGTATCTGTCAAACTATCATCCTCCCTCTTCTCCTTTTTCATCACAGCTACTTCCATTAGAACCTCTGTTTATCTTGCTTGGCGGGAAGCTTTTTGCTTACCAAGCAACCACTTCACTTTGAAACGCTTCCCGCCAAACAAGATAAACAATTTAAAAGATCTATCCATATTTCTGAGGAGTTGAAGGTGGGAGGAGGTTCTAATGGAAATAGCTGTGATGAAAAAGGAGAAGAGGGAAGATGATAGTTTGACAGATACTTGGCGGGCAAACTAGATATCATAACTTTTTTATGACTGAGGGTTTTTGGGTTTAGGATGTAGGTTTTCTTTTTTGTGCGGAAACGTTAAAGGTTTTCTTGGTGGGGAAATTTTTACAACAGGGTTGTTTTTGGTGAGATATCACATCTTTTTCATTGATATTATTACTTTGTATTTTCAGAATTGAGAACTTCAAGTCAGAAAATTTGCAATTGAAACAACGCTGTTTTGTGTTTTTAAGGAACAATAATGGCTAGCCTTATTTTACGTCAAGTTATTTTCTGACTATTAAGGTTCTATGTTCATTTTGCGAGAATTGGCCGGTTTAAATTTTATTGCAATCCTTGTATCCTCTCTGTTGCAAAGAAAACTTCTTGGATAATAAAATACTATATTTTAAATTATATTGTTTTCGAGTATTTTATAACTTCGCAATAAATTCTATTACAGTTTCTTTATTTGACAGATTATTGAGCATTTTCATGAATGTTTCTTTAAATGTTTTACAGCTTGAGTGCTATTTTAATCTAGCTTTTCACTTTTTGTTTAATTACATTTTTTCTTAAATCATGGATTGTTTTACGTTTTATGGGATAATTTTAATTGTTTGGTGATTTATCTTTTTCTTGATAGAAGTCTTAGTCTTGTTTAATTCCTAGTTTTGTTTAAAAATTCATTTAAAAAACGAAATAACGCATGTTATCACCAAGCAAAAAAAAAAACTTAGTTATTAAATATTTTAAATTTGAATGTGTCAGAAGATCTATACAACTTTACTCGATGTCAAATCGCGGATATCCCAAATTTGCCATAGCGATAATGCGCATGTTCCGCGCGGACTAAGCTCATTAAAAGTCTGGCTTAAATTAATTGCAAAAATTTTTTCAACTAACAAATTACTGCAAAGCACGGATATCCACACACGTATTTCGTATATTTTCAATTCATTATGTATTGTTTGTGAAAAATCCAATAATTTAGAAAATAAGCAAACCAATAAAAAAAAGTGCTATTTTTCGCTTTCAATTAAAAAGTTATATGTGCCTTATTCATATGCGTACAGTTTCATATAATTTGTCAGGTAAAATATTGCAATGGTTTAACCCCAGTTTCGCGCCGACATTTAAAATTTCTTCCCTCCATAAATATATCAAAACTGAAAAACAGGAAGAAAAGAAATTTTGTTTCGGCGAAACTGGGGGTGGGGGGAAGGACAGCATTCTAATCTCATTCATTAATTTGTTTCTCTGCTTAAGTATA
The DNA here is from genome assembly GCF_026930045.1 of Uloborus diversus. NCBI lineage: Eukaryota > Metazoa > Arthropoda > Arachnida > Araneae > Uloboridae > Uloborus > Uloborus diversus. The sequence continues at coordinate 179,757,250 of NC_072733.1, read as the reverse complement.
AAGAAACATAGAATCTGAAAACAGAAAGCCCGATGAGCAAGGTCTGTGCGCATGCGCAGTCGCTGTGGCAAATTTGTGATATCCGCGATTTAACGTCTAGTTGCAATTGTTGGATATGTTTTAGTCTTGATTGAATTTCATTCCTTAAGACAACTTTGGAATAACTGTTAGATCTGTTCTAACCTTGCAATTGCAGTCCGAGATAAACAAACCCTATGAGCTGAGAGTTAAGTACATAAGAATTTAGGGAAAATTAGTGATTCTCAAACTTTAATTACTCTGGCCCATGATGTCCCTGGGGGTTGAATTTTTGTATATGTATTCGATGGCCTATCAAAAATATGTATACAAAAAATCATTACCGTAGCCCCCCGGGGGGCTGTGATAGAACCCCGGGAAGGTACAATTTGGGGGGGGGGGGGTAAAAACGAGGGGGAGGGGAAGGGGTCAAATGGCACATCAGTAGGGCACAAGGAATGTGTGTATGAAATTTCAGCTTGATTCCTTTTTTCGTCTGGGCTGTAGCCCTGTTAAAGAAAGCGAAAACTTTTTGGAACAGCGATTTTATAACTTTAATACCTCCTTTACGGCGTCAGGGGCCACTAGAAATTAAGTGTGCAAAAAATCAAGCAATAAAATCAAGTATTGCACAAAAGAACTTCATTTTTTAGGACTTCAATTTCGAAAATTTTCCAGAGGAGAGTTCCAGAACCCCCCACCCCTCCCCCCGTCCGGGAACAGCATCAAAAATTGTCCACCATAGCGTTTTTGGAACTTCAATTTTCAAAATTTAAAAAGGTAGTGGTGGAGGGAGGACAAATATTTCTATCTGTTTTTCAAAAAATCGATTGGGGTCTCAGTCCGTGAGTGTCATTCCTATCTCAAACTATAAATATGGACTATAATCACATTTATAAGATTTAAATTTCTTAAAAAAAAGCCTTGGTGCCCCACATATCATTCTTTCCCCTAAAATACCACTAAGAACTCTAAAACTGCGTTTTCAAAACTACTATTGAAAATTTTTTCTGGGCGTAAATCCCCTTTCAAACCAGAAGCTGGATTCGCCCATTGCTTCTAACAACATCGACTTTTGTTTAAGACTTTTTCTGTAGTTTGAAATGTTAAGAACTGCTGATCCCCTAATGTTACTAAATATGGTTTACATCGCGTTTTTCAGACTTAAAAATACGCCCTGCTCTAAAATTATATTCTGATTTCGCCACACTGCCTTGTTGTCCCGGGAATGCACCCCCCCCCCCCCTTCCAGATCCCTGTTATTGTTGCACCCCCCCAAAATTTTCGTCCTAAATCCGCCTATGTACAAACTGAAATAGGAAATAACCAAGCTTGTAGCAGTTATCATAATTCTGCCTTCGGCTTAGGTACGGTAACTTATTGCTTTTATACCCAAGCATTTCCTTCAATTTTAGAGTTGAAACGCACCATCATGTAAGGGAGCTTTGGCTGGTGATAAATCTAGGAGTTTGTTGGCATTCTTAGATGCTAAGTGATGATATCTGCTTTCAGCTCGTTTATTTCCTATTGCAGGCTGACAGTCCACGCAAGGACGAAACGAACGTCTCTGAATGGGATGACCGGACTGTCACACAGTGGAGTATTTGACTAAAATTCTGGCCAAAACTAGTTTTAAATATTCATTCTTCTGAAGGCACCATCCTTCTGTGTGTACGGCGAAGCTATCCTACGAAACTTGGTATACAAGTTGTCTGATGTTACAATTTGAAGCTTGATTTGTTAAATTTGAATTAGAAAATTAAGTATTTAATGTTTTATCCACGGTTCAGACTTTTGCATGTTTACGTCCGTGAAAACGATCCTAGTAAACGTAGGGGAAAAAATACATCACTAGATAAGAAAAATAACTTTCTTCAAAAATATGATTTGTTTGAAGATTTAACGTAATTAACCGAATTTCTAGGAATTTAACAAAAGGAGGTCTCTTTTTCGACTTTTTTCAATTATTCAATGAATATAAACTAAAATTGCTGCATCCGATATTCTAATAATGTTATACCCCGAAGAGGTCCTACTTTTTAGAGCTCTCTCCTTATTTTCATACTTTTTCCTTTTTTTCCTATACTTTTTCTTTCTTTAGTATAGCAGTTCTAATTGTGTTTTGATTCTTATTTTTACAATCCGCACCGATAATCTTCTGCATGTTTCAATTTTGAAAAGCAAAAGAAACAAGCGGATCCTGAGCATTTCATTGACTCACTGCAATAATTTCTGGAAGGAACGGCGCTGCGTTTGCGTGTTTAAAAGTTAAATTTTCGTAAGTGACTTTTTGCCATTGCGGCGTTTATGATCGACTTTTCTTTTTACTGCCCCAATTTCAGTCCTACTGTCAGTGGCGGATACAGCCGGCGGGCAACCAGGCATTTTCCCGGTGGGCCGGTCATGCTTGGGGCCGATCAACTAACAGCAAAGTCTTTTGGGCCTGTCTACTAACAGCAAAATGTAAATTTTGCGCGCATGTGTTTAGAATAAAGCAAATTCGCAAAACACTATCTCAGCTCCTCTTTACCCATGGGCTAAAGCTTGCGGGTGGAGGGAGTAGGGCCGTCACCACAAGAGGAGGGGGAATTTCTGAAATGGGGTTGCCCAGGGCCTGATTACCCCACAGGCTGACTAGGCCTAGGCCTGGAGCCCCATGTTCCTAAGGGGCCCCACATTTTTTTAATGAATTATGCATAGCATTGCAACGATATGAAAAATACATATATTTTTTTTAAAAATAAAAAATTAAAACTTATTAATTGGAAAAAAACTTCTTTACAGGGGAATTTTTATTCATTCTGCCAGTAACGAATATACTTGATCACGATTATGAGGGGGCCCAAAGGGGATTCATAAATGCACATAAGTGATTTATACATAATTTTGTGATTAGACAAAGAGGACTCCAAAAGTGCATTCGTGCTTTTAAAATGTAAATCAAACACTGCATAGTCTTCTAGGGGCCTCCAAATTAATGTGGGCCTAGGTCCTCACTTTTAGTTCGTCGGGTTTTGTCACTGCCAATACATTTTTAGTGTTATAATAAAAAATTAATGAATAAATTTAAAAAAAAAACAGGGAAACCTTAGCGGTCATAAAAAGTTAAAATACTTTTGATCTCTTTGACACTTGACAGTTCACAATTGCTATTAAAATGCAACTTACAACAAGGGCCGACGTGAGGAATAGGGGCCTGGCTCGGAATTGAACTCGTGCAGAGAGTAAAATATCCTAATGGTGAAAGGTGTAGAAAGAGGCTTGTGAAAGAATTGACCTTTGTCAATTTTTCCCCGGATCCGCTTTTGCTCTCGGCGACCCTGTTTACAACAATTGGAATAAAACTGACAAATTATTTTTTTCCGTAAAATTATTTAAAAATATGCAATATTAATATACCATTGAGGAGTATCCAGTTTCGAAAATTTTCTGGAGGAAAGTAATTGAACCTCCCATTTTTTTTAATATTCCCAAAGATGTCTAAAACTGTGTTTTTAAATTAACAGTATCAAAAATTTTCTGCGAAAGTGCCCCGTCTCCTCCTCTCTCTCGACATCATCAACGAAGAACGTTTTAAATCTCGTTTTTAGTGCTTCTATTTCGGAAATTTTCCGGGTGAGCCTCCTGAAAACTCCTTTTCCTAACATCACTGAAGGTCAGCAAAAATTTCGTTTTCGGAACCGGTGTCCTAGTCTTTACCAAAAAAGGCTTTTAAGCCTTCAATTTGAAAATTTTCTGGAACCTTGGAATGTATCTCGACTTAAAATCACCAAAGATCTTCTAAAACTGCGTTTTCAGAACTAATATATTTTTAAAAATTTCAGAGGAGAGCCTCCGGAACCGCTCTTCATACCATATACTCGAAGATAATTTGAAATTCTGTTTTTGGATTTCCACTTCTGAAAAATTGTAGCAGGAGAAGCCCTGAACCTACGCTCCCCTAACATCACCAAATAGTCTAAAATTGAGTTTTTAAGACTACATTTTCGAAAATTTTCCGGGGGAGAGGCCCCCCGGACCCCCCCTATTTCACACTCAACGTTAATCTTTCCATTAAGCTTATATTGCTAATACTTTAATGACTTCCAGAAACCAGAAAGCTAAGTCCACTCTCTCTCTCTCTCTTTATATTGATACATGCGTTTGAAAAAATATTAAGGGGCTGCCAAACTCGAACCCAACCCCTCAAACTAGGTTTTTGCCCTCGCATCCAGTCTGGGGGTCGTCAGGACATGGCAGTATAAAAAAGGGAATGTTTATGAGAGGGCCCAGTAATGTATGTTTATGTCGAGGGACCCATCACGTTCTAAGACGGCCCTAGTCTTTCATCCATGTGAACATCGCTAGATCAGTTTCATATAACATTGCAATTAAGTTACTTGTTATGACTGCAAAAAAAGGACATACTAGCCAAGCAGAGTTATCATTAAGGAAATATTCAGTCAAGTTCCATGCGTTATAAAAATACTTAAAAATGGAGAATTACAATCACAATTTTCCCCCAAAATAAGGTTTAGCTAATACTGTATCAATTTGTTCACCATTAAAGCGCAGAAGTGTTCATATCTGTTAAATTTTGTTTAAATAAAACATATTTAGTTGTTAAGAATAATTTCCTCATATTTAAGTGATATCCCAATCGTTAGGTAAAATTTAATATCTATAAGAGCTATGGGGCCGCTACACCTCCTAATGCCAGGGCCGATTTTTTCAACCAACCCGCCACTGCCTACTGTCTTAACGAAACAATAAAGAAATAGGTACTGGCATATTCAGATGTAATTATAAATTCTTTACCCGTCAATTAGAAGCTTTAATTAAAGTAAAAGGCCGACTGTTCAAAAAGTGCGGGAAAAGCTGAATTTCCTATTTGCCAATTTTTTGTATAGATGATTACAGTTGAAATGGACCTCTGTTTAAGCAGAAGGCAATCGGCAATGTAAAACCTTAAAAGGAACGTAAGGAAGCAATAAATGAAAAACTTGTACACTGTACATATTTTATTGATGTTAGTGCAAAATGAAAACGACAGGTAACAGAAATTCACAAAAACGGACCACTTCAAAAAAAAAATTGCGGAAACTAACTTTTTTCATACATAAATATCATAATTGTTCATTCTAAATCGTAAACATAATTATAAAATTTCATTTTCTTTCCTTACAAAGAGTGTGATTACCAAAACAAAAAGGCAAAACGTTCCTGATTTTTGGTGAAAAATCGGAAATTAATTTAAATGCGAGATTCAGTTTTTATTTCATCACATTTTTAAAAGTTGGGGGATAGAGCCACAAGCAAATATGTACTGTATTTTTTTTCTTTTTAATGGGTATTTTCTACTCTGATACATCATCAATATCAAGGAGTTGCTCATCCTTTTTATGGGCTGCGTTTATAGCAATGCGGCATTTCAGAACATTTTAAAATTTTTTGAATTTAAAAAACTTACTCTTTTTGGGGTGCGGCAACTATACCGATGCGGTGTATCTACTGTAAGTTATTGTAGTCAACGCGCCTGATCAAAGGGAGGGGGGGAGGAGAATGGGATACAGTCGAATCCCGACTTACGCGAGGGATGTGTTCTAAGACTCCTTGCGTAAGTTGAAATTTCGCGTTGTGGAAAAATAAATGCATACAAATTTTTTAAAGCATACCAAATACTTTTAGGCACTTATAAACACCCCTCAGACTGCTCTAAAGCATTCCTTAACCTTTACAGTTTCTTCCATAAAGAACTGAACGTTTTACTGTATTTGAAAAATAAAAAAACTGTTATTCAACATGAAATACTTAAGATGCACAAAATAAATGACCGATAGGAATAAAAGATATAAAATAAAACAACACGGTACGCACTGCATGCAGTAAAAATAAAATGATGCACAAAATAGTACTGTACAGTAGATACAGTAGCAATATTTACGAGTTTTAAAAATGAGGATATTAGTGATGATTTATGCTCCAAGATCGAATCGTTATTCTTATCTAATACATTTTTAAATTCGCTTCACCTTTTATTTAAAACGTTTCAATTTGTGGCTATATCTCCTTTACCTGATCTTTTTATTAATCCACAATGCAAGAGCGCGCGTAGCTTCCATTTTCATAATTTTTACTTTGCTAGACTGTCCTTAAGCTTCAATATTGAAAATAAGTTCTAAACTTTTACGGACATCTTTTTGTTTTGACTTTTAATTGTATATATGGAAGATTCACTCATACTTATTGTCGCGTTACGTTCGACGTTTTGTAATTGTTTAAGCATATCGAGAATCTTAGCCTTTTTAAATTTTTTTTATCAGAAACTTTCTTTTTCTTCACATTTTCAAACTTTAGATGAAGGTGACACTAAGGTGCCATTACGGTTATATGATGCACTAGACTAGTTTGGTGTGCGAACTTTGGCTGTCAGTGATGCTCAAAGGGGACGTAATAACATTCACGAAATCGATATTTAGTAGCCAATAACGAAGCTGATACTTCCTTCTAAAAAAATTCATGTTGTGAACGAAAAATTCGCGTTAGCTCTAAAATTTGTTACTCGTGAAAAATTCGCGTTATAGCCATTTCGCGTAAGTCGGATCGCGTGGTAGCGGGAGTCTACTGTATATGCAGGCATTTGATCCCAGGTGCTCCCCCCTCACTCTCGATTTCGTGAACAGTTTCCGAATGAATATTTTTGTTGTATGGTGAGAATTGAGAGAAACTACATGCCTTCCCTTTTATGCCCAGAGAAACATCAGTAACTGATCTTTGTCTTTGATAAGAATGTCATGTTTACCATGCATGGATTTTTCCTTTTTTTTTTGCCGTGATATATATATATATATATATATATATATATATATGATTTCATTTTTAAAAGTGTGAGGGGAAAAAATTACAATTCCTTTCCGATTCAAGGAACCCCATAATATTAGAATGGGCCCCCGACTGTTGATCCTTCTATTCTGCTTTTGAATTTATGATTTGTCTTATCTGTGTACGGTCATAAAACTATTTCAACGGCGTAGTTATTCAGTAGTACTTAATAACATTCTAAACTACTGGGCTTATACATTTTCCTTTTTTAGTTTTTTTGGTTTTCACGCAGTCGCTTTTTTTGTTTTTATTTAATAATTTTTCAATTTACACTTTTTAGTTAATTTTCATTGACTTAGTTATTATGATTATAAGACGATACATTTCGCAATCTTGTCATTTCATGGAGAGAGTTTGTTTGGATAATGAGGTTTATTAAGTAACTTACGGTGGTCTAAACTACTGATAATTAGTCCCTCTAGAGACCTAACTCGGCTTAAAGCTACACATGCTTGACCTTCGGCAAAAATGCGCGAACTTAAGTCAACCACAGCACAGCTGTATAAACAGCCTGTATAACTCATGATGACGCGAAATCGGAAACGTCGTCAGTCGAATCTTTCTCGCAAAACTAAAGAGCCCATCAAGAAAGTACACGTCGCGAAACTCAGTCTCTTGAATCCAGGAAAAAACGCAACATGTTAGAGATGAAAATTGAATTAGTAGACTTTCTTTCTTTTAGTGCTTATTGCACGGGTTTATTTTGATGAGGACTACAATCTAAGTGTCTTGGTTTCTTTACGCATGATATATTTTTTTATTACTGTACAGAATACATATAAAAAACACATGAAAGAATTTACATCAGAAAGAGGGGAAAGTACATCCGGAGCGAGAGTGTCTTGCCCCACCGTCTCAAGTGGGAGAAGAAATCGCTTACACCACTTGACCATTGAAACCCCAATTAGTAGACTTAGTAAACAAAAAAATTCAGGCAGCGAAAACTACCTGTATTTGTCGCACGCAGGTAGCGTGCGACACAGTGTGCAACACCCAACTTGCGCCGATCCCAAACTGACAAAATATGGCAACTGGTTGTTGATATGGTAATTTTGATTGCTGTCAAGTGTTTAGTGACATTCCCAAGCTTAAGACAAATGGATTGACGTAAGAATTACCAAAATTGACCAAGGCGTTTAGCCTATAGAACGCCACATAGGAACAGACATACATACATAGACTGATAAACACATTACCCTCCTTTGCGTCGCGCACGCGCAGTCGGGTAAAAAACAGAAAGTAACGACTGATTAGTGCCCAAAATGTGACGATTGATATTTCTTCTTTCCATTGAAGTAATTTTTATGGAATTTTTGATGAAGATTTTAAATTTATCAAATGTGGTTTAATCTGTTTTATATTGACAATGAAGAATTTTTCAATTGTTTTCGTTTGATAGTACTCATCAGCGCTTTTCAGATTTGGCCTTTTTCAAGAACTCGTGTACTTAACTAGACCAAATCGCTTCTCTTTGTTAAAACTGATGAAAAACATAACTGAAACTTAAATTTTTGCTTAGACATTTTCTTTCTTATTTTTAATGAATCATGAAACGAATATCTAAAATTTGGAGTCAATTGAATCACAAATGAACGAGATACTAGATCACTAACTTTAGGGTGGCCTTATTAGGCGCACTCCCACTTACTCAAAATCTACCTAACACGTTAAATCATTACGAACTTTCAGAGTGACGTCATATGCATTTAGTAAATTTTTTTAACTTCAATGTATGTTATGACAAATTTTTCGTAACAATAAAAATTGCAGAAAATAAAAAAAATTAAAAATCACAAAGAGAAGAAAGAAAAAGAGTTTCCCCCTCTCCTATAATACATTCAATGTTTGCTGTTCGTTCATTTGAACTAAAAAAGTAACATTTAAGATAAATTGTATTTATTTGAATTGTATACAAGCACCGTACTTTTTCAGCAATCTTGGACAACACTCCAGCGAGTGTACAACAGCAGCCTAACGTAATTTTACCGCTTTTATTTCAGAAGCTTTAAGTTATCGGTAAGTTGGATTTGCATGTCCTTGAGGGTATGTAGTATACCCTGGTGGCGGATAAGCTTGACTATTTATTGAAGTCGTATAAGCAGGTGGGGGATTAACTGGATAAGTTGGTGGTTGATGCGTGGTGACTACGGTTTCTATCTCTGTTTGAGATTTGCATCTTCGCATTCCATAAACCAAAGCCATAATTATTCCTATGACGAGGAAAATACTACCAATAGCAATTCCAACCGTTCTTCCTGTTCTTCTTGAATTATCTAAGCAAGACAAAATAAATAGAGGAAAATAAAATTAGAATGAAAACTTTAAGACAAGAAAAAACATTACTTTTATTGTTTTAATTTACTGATTATGAGTTTTTCATCTATTTTCTTTGTTTTTCCATTGACCTTTAGATTTTTTTAGTTCGTGAAACCCGAATGTGAACTATTTTTATGGAAAAGATTTTTCCTATTATAAAAGTGAAAAAAATCGATAAGATTTGCGATGTTCTCACGTTTTTTCGAAACCTCTCAAAATTTCTACGACGACTTTTAGTTTTAATAACTAGAAACAACAAAGCTTACTGCTGGACTTATTTTTGGGAAGGAAATTTATGTAATTAAACTAAAGATTTCCAACTAAAGTTTTACATTTTGTGTTTATTTCATGCCACTACAGATCTTCATTATATTTTTTCTTAAATGCATAATTATGAAGTTAAGACAGTCGTTAAAAGGTTTATTGATTCTTTTTAACGAATTATACGTCCACAAAACTTCACATCAAATAATTATTTTTTCACAATGAAGTTTAACAAGTAAAAAGGAAGACCCATCACACCGAATACAAGCAAAATCTTCTTTTCAAATTCCTTTTTACAAGTATGTTGTAAAAAAAAAATTACACATCACGCAGGGCAACTTTGCATCGTTTTAAATGTTTTAACTATAAAAAAAGAAATGCGCTTTATTATTTAAAAGATCTAGGAAATCAAATACCAAATAAGACAAACTTTTTTTGTTGCTGTTATAACTATTTGCCTGTTTGTGTGTATAACGGAGAACACTTTCTTTTTTTTTTTTTTAATTTCCTTTTCTTATTTTTTACTTTGAATGCTATTTTTTGGACAACCCAGGTCAATATTATTAAAGTTTCAAACATAACATTTTCTTTTAGTGCATTTTTGTGTGCGTGCAAAAAGGAGAGATTTACGAATATATTAGAAAATTATTATCAGAAAAACAAGGTTTTGCATTCCTTGCGGTTTGCATGTCCAGGCCATGACTGTAACAAAAATGTATTTAAATTATAGCTTCAATCACTGAGTAAAAGTTTGGTGTTTAATAATAACTGTGCAAAAACGTTTTAGGATATATAAAAATATTTAGTTTTTTGGAAAGTTTTTACGTATGTTTAAAACTACTTACAGCAGTTTATTTCACTGCTTCCGTCACCGCAGTGATTATATCCATCGCATCTAATTCCGTCAGCGATGCATCGCTGATTTCGACAATAGTATTCATAAGACCTACAAGGATATCCTGTGGAAGAAAATAATTACTATATAAATATCTCAAAGATGTAATCTGTACTTTTGTACAGTTTGTGCGTTTTTAGTTCGACATTGTAGAGTAGAAAAATACATGAAAAACAATACCTATTTTTTATTATACGAGCTCCGTGAACAAAAGTTTTCATTGTTTAAAGTTGACTCTGAAAATTTAGCGCGAAAACAACAAATCAACATGGCCGCTGATGTCACGTCATTGTGCTCTCCTGCAAGTTTTGTTTGCAGCAGAAGACCGGGGTTCAGCTTGCATTTTATCATTGCGGTTTTGCTGCTCTTTATTAATACTATTTACTTATTTATTAAATTTAGAGTAATCATTATGGTAAGGACTAAATGGAGTAGTTACAAATTTATTTTTCGGATTTTCTTTCGGAAAAATGAAAAAATTGATTTTTTTACAAATTTAAATGTATTTAACATCTATATTTTCTTAGAAAGCATGAAAAACGCTTAACATATGAAGATATATGCTGTCCTTGGAATTTGTTTTCTTTTTAACAGAAATATACACAAAACTTTTACCATTAAAAAATTCATCAATAGCTTTCTTTATTCATAATTATTCATTCAAGTTTCAAGATTATCTGAATTAGACAAATCATTAATCAACCATTAATACTGAGTAAGATGCGATATTTATAAACTAAATCAAGTCAATTTTTTTGACAGATATATTTGCTTTTTTAAAAGTTATACCCCGTTATGTATGTAGGAGTACACACGCATTAAATGGAAATGTACAAAAAAATCAGTTATTGATACACTAATTCTGTTTTGCGTATACATTTAACATTTACTATGTGAATGAGAAAAGTAGCAAATAACACTTCGGTGAAGAGGGAAGTTAACGTCTCGTACAGCTTGAATTATCAAAGTTAATACCTTCATGTGATATACTGAAGATAAAAAATAAAAAAAAAAGCATTGGAATGTAAATATTATACATTTCTGGAAACTTAATTTTGTGCTGGAAATTTCAACATTTTCTTTTTTTCTCAAGTGAAAATAAACTTTTTCGGGGGAAAAAGGGGGGAAAAACTTTTTTCTCCCAAAATTTCCTGTTTTTTTTTTCCCCGACTATTTCAATCTCTTATAATAATATTAATAAAACCTATGCGGTCCCCATAACCAGCACAAAAATACTTTTGTGTGTAAATGCCAATAACTTTTAGTAACATCTACTGCGAAAAAAGAAAAAAAAGGATTGCAATTATAACCTAAACGTATTTCTTCAGTGAAATGACAAAACATTTATCAGATTCAACTCTCATTATTTAATTACATTAACTACACAATAACATCAAAAATCCATGCTCTCCCAATTAAAACTTATTAGGTAAAACAGTAATTAAGTACAATATCAATTCAATTATTTTCAAATATTTTCTATTTTTAAACAAACCGCCATTTCAAATTTAAAAAAATTACTTCAAAAGAAAATATTTTACGCCTTGATCGTCGATAAAAAAATAATGGTAATTCTGCTAAAACTAAAAATTTTAAAAGAAAAATACTTAATTGAGGTTTTGAAAAATGTCAAAATGATGCGTGTGCTGTAAATATAAGTTGTTTAAATTTACTAAATCATTCAATCCGCCCGCACCTTCGTTGATGTTAAGAATATGTAGAAGTTATTATTATCATTTTTGTGACTTTTTGAAGCATAAAACTGAGAGCATGTTCTGAAAAACTTTGTTGATTTTTTTGCTACCGGAAATCAGTTTTTTAGTATGATTGTTTTGAATACTTTTGTTTCTTTAAAATCTTTTTTTTTTCTTTACGGAAACGTAGGCTAACATAAAAACAAAAGTGTAGTTTAGCTCGGGAACCCATTGGTTTAGCCTTGTTAATAACGTGAACTCCATTAAATCATTTTAAAAGAGCTTTATTTTTAAGAGAAACATATTTAGAAGACATAAAAGTTCATTACAAGCCAGAAGGAATACTGCATGCATTAAATACGATAAAAATCCATTTAAGAAACAAGGCCGAATTTAGCTCCATGCCGCCCCTAGGCAGATTTGGAATCTACCGCTCCCTCCCCCATAAGAGAAGCACAAACTCAAAAACACGCCAAAAAGTGCTTCCGAAATTTGAACTGTCACGCCTGTGAAGAAATGATGACGCGCACCGATGGGAATAAGTCACTGCGAGCTCCCAAAAAATTCCTTATTCGGCAAATTTTGCTGACGATTCGGAAAATTTGTAGATAATATTGCAACATATTCTTTTTTCTTTTTTTAAATTTTTAAAATTGTTTTTTAATGATACCTAACGTTCCTTCTCATTAGATGTTATGTACGTATGTTATGATATGCGTGTAAGCTCGTACTTTATAATTCGAAAAAATGAGAATTTTCCTACTCCCAAAAATTTTATTCGATGCGCCTCTGTTAATATTGACGCACTTCAGTTACCATGATAAAAAAACATTTGATTTTCATAAGATGTGTGAAAGTAATTATTATTAGATTTCAAGAAAATATTGTCTCTGTGAAAATTGAAAGAATGTTAATATTTTACTTTCAAGAATAAAAAAAAATCCATTTAAAAAACGTATGGCTCAAGTAAAATTTGCCGCCCCTGAAAATTTTGCCTCCCTAGGCCAGGTACTTACTCTGCCTATTTGGAAATTGGGCCCTGATAAGAAGCATTAAAAACATTATAAAATCAGACACCAACACCGTAGCCTACGCTACGCCGATAGTACAAGTTACCGGTATAGTAGGGGGGCATACTACAATCCGTGGGAAATTTCGTGAGGAAATTGTGAGACCAATTTTTTTATATTCCTTATGGCCTGTGTAACTATGCCTCACCGGGTGTTTTGCTTGAATTTGTGTCAAACGGCCTGTATGACGTCATCAATCCAAGATGGCGACTATGATGAGTTTTTGCAATTATGAGTTAATTTTTGGGTATTTTGTGATAATTTTCTGGTGAATTTATTTGATTAATATTCAGTTCATCTTCATACTATAAATTAAAAGCAAAATATTTAATTTATTTTTTTATTTACTTATTTAAAAAAAAAATCTGATAAATCTTTTTTCACTTTGACTCTCAGAATTAGCTGCTTTAAAAGTACCTCGAGTGAGTTTTCGCAGTTAAAAATACTTTTAATTTTCAGAGTAAGATCACTAAACATTAGTACAGTCGAACCTCGTTAATTCGAACACGATCACAACGAACTACTGCTAAAGCGAACTACATTTGCGATCCCCCCGTCCTTCTGTTTAAAATCACTAAACTCACCTAACACTTGTTTTTCGGATAAAACGAGCTGCTGTTGAGACAAATTCACTTTGAAGGTCCCTTTGAGTTCGTTTTATCGAGGTTCGACTGTTTAATCGTTTAACAGAATTCTAACAACCTGTATACCCCCTGATCCCCTAAACTCTTTGACCGGATGTGAATGTCGTACATCAGGGGTGCTCTTAAGGAATTTGTAGGGAGAATAGAAGATAAAGCTTCTGAGTAGAGAAAGTATTGTTTACCGGTTCGTTAGTGAATAGTCTGCAAATCTACAAGTACGGTTATTTTTCCGTAACTTATCACTGCTATTTTATTCACGATGTCTTCTCTCCCAGAAACTCATTTACAAATTTCTTTGCCTCTATCTTCAAAAAAAGCAAGACTACAAATTAATTATAAACTATGTATTTTTTGTCAGATTAAGAAGTGCCCATTAGTTAAACCCATTGGTTATGATAAAGTATTAGAATGTATCAAGAAGAGAGCAGAATGAAATGACAAAGAGTATATACATTACTTACTGATAGATTAACGAATGTAACCGTAGAAGAATTGAAAAATGAAAACGCATTATGGCATGCAGAATGCTACAAGAAGTGCACTCATAAAGCAAGTATGAACAGAACTAAGAAATTACACAAAATGTAAAAGAATAAACCATCTTGTTCTACTTCCATTCATGAAGAGAAGGTTGTAGGCTACACACAACGAGATCCAAAATTGTCGTAGGTGACAAAAATAAGTGTTTTTTCTGCCTCGGAAAAGGCGGTGTAAGAAAACCTTTGGTGGCGATAAAAAAGATTCTGCACGCAGCCAACAAAGCGATATTGATGACACTTCAGATGAAGAACTTTAAGTGAGGACTGTTTGTTTACTTCTAAATCTATATTTCTGAATTAAAATCAGAGTTTAAATAAATTATTCATTACTTAGAGTACATAAAATGTAAAAAATAAAATTGTCATTGCTTCTGATATTAAGTAACGGAAGTTGTAAATTTTTTCTACATAAAAAAAAAGCTTCTTATAACCCCAAAACACGTGTATGTAAATAATTTTACTGGTTTTTTGGAATAATAAATTTGATTTAATCGTACAAGCTTTCCAAAATATTTTTTAACTGCTATTGGTAACTAAAAAAGTTCATAAAATCTGTATCAAAAATCAAAAACAGCCAAATAAATAACTTATTTTATATAAACAATTTGTTTTTAAATTTGAAATGTAATAGTATTAAAGTGTTAAATATATAATTAAGTTGAAAAAATTTCATAATATGCCTCAAAATTGAGTTAAAACCGAAAATTTTCATCAACATCTAGTGCAGCCGCCATCTTGGATTAATGACGTCACACAGGCGGTCTGACACAAATTCAAGCAAAACACCCGGTGAGGCATAGTTACATAGGCCATAAGGAATGCATTAAAATTGGTCTCACAATTTCCTCACGAAATTTCCCACGGAGGGTCTTTTTCCTTAAGTATGCAACTGGACTAGTAACGAAAATGACAACTTTGGGGTGAATAGTGACGTTAGGCCAATCACGTTGCGTTTTTGCGTCGCGTGATATTTCGCCAATTTTGTCTCTTATTTTGAAATTAAATATTAACTGAGAGAAAGCTTTTATTTCTCGCAAAACCACATTTTCATAAAGAGTGAATCATAATTTATCAAAATCACATTAAATATCGCGTTTCACTCTTATTTCAAAAACTCACGTTCGACCATTTCTTGAACAACAATGAGGCTATTGAAGCTATTAATTGATGGTGAATCGTTCCATAAGGGTACACCACAATTATCAATTTATTGCTTTATGATTAGCTCTTGTTGCATCATTTGTGTAAAATATTCCAAATACCTTTGACATCAATTCCTAGAATCTAGTTTTACAAAAAAAAAAAATAGTATAATACTGTACCAGTGTCATTCTGAGAAAAAATAGGATTTTCATGAATGATTATAAACAATTATAAACTTTTAAAGATTATTTATCATACATCTATTTTGAAAATAAATTTTAACTTTAGCAGCAACACTGCCATAGTGGTTCAGGTCGTAAACACAAATTTGTTATATTACTTGAACGTAAAATAAATGAAGTCCACGAACATTAAACTGTTTGTCACATAGTATTCCTGAATAATAACCAGTGGTGTTCCTATAAGGTAAACTCCATATACGTCGTATGCTCTCAAACATTTTTTAGAAAAATTAGCGTATACCCTCAAGTTTCAAAAATTTTCATTAATAATTCAGAAAGTAAGAAATAACAACGTCAAGTCTTTTAATCCATAATCTCATTACTTTTTGCATTGAAAAAGGCGTTCCTTGCAACGCCGAAACACGTGTCTGCAGTAATCTGTAATTAGTGCTTTTTTGACGTTTTTATTTCTTACTTAATTTTCAGCACAAAGGTATTTATTTATCTTAATTCAGATTCTATCATTGCATTTTTAAATTTTCCTAAAGCAAAAATTATATACTTTTGTTAACGACATTTTCCTACAAGTAACGTTATTTCCTTATATTTCCTAACACTTTTAATAAATAAACGCCTTTTGAACGCCCTACAATCGCATACCACATATTGTGCATAATGATTACAGTATATACTCGGAAAAATTGATGGGAACAGCACTGATAATAATGGCTAATGTTGTCTATACTGTATAAATTGTTTGGCAAATTACAAAACTAGCTCACGTTTGGAGCTAGTAATTTCAATATTTGTTTGCTATTAGTAAAGCTTGACCACGGAGAGATTAAATGTGATGGCAAATGACCATTAGGCAAAAATATTATTTGTAATAGGTAGAATCAACCAGAAAGCACCGAGTAGTAAGACTAGTTCTCGCTGATCTTATCTATTACAACATAATAACAAACAACCTATTACAACTAATACAATGATGTTTCCGCTTGAAGGTTGCCCGCCATCTCTTCGTGGACGCGTCTGTCACATCAGCATTGCTCCACGTGGTCGGCAAAAAAAAAAAAAAAAAACCTTGCTGGCTGGGTTGCTGTTTGGCACGACATCGAGTGGTACGACGTCATCTCCCCTAGATAATACCCTCCATGCGTATTACCAATTTTAGAAAATCACCATATGACGTGTGCAAAATTTTTGGCCTTTTCCATTCCGTTCCATTTGTAGAAGAAAAAAAACCCAACGAGTAGGTTCATATCGCAATTCGTGATTGCGAAAAACATAATTTGAATTCAAACGTCAAAACTCAAATGATTTAAAATACTTTTTTGAGTTCTCTAACGGTATACGACGAATATCAGGCGAAATTTATCAAAACCCGATTTAAGTAATAATGTGATATTTTATTCACATATAATGTTACGCGCATCCAAACTATCTTACACGTCGACAGTCATTTGAGACATTTTTTTTTCAGACCGCGACGTGTCGTGTAAGCTGGGGTGCCCCCGTGTGGGCGATTTAAATTTTTAGTTTGGTGTTTTTATTTTCTTAGGGGAAGATCTTGTTTTTGGGCGTCTTCGTGGGGGGGGGGGGGTATTTGGAGGGGGTGCGCCCAGGGTCCGACTTTTAAAAAATGAGGCCCCAGATCCACAAAAATTTGTAGGCCCCCTGAAGGATTAGCGGATTGCAGTGGTTAATTTGCAGGTTTGGGAGCCCCTCTGTCTTTCACATAACTATGTAAATCATTTTTCACGTGCATTTATGAGTCTCCTTCGAGGCCTCTCTTAATTGTGACATGGTAAATTCGCTACTGGAAGAATGAATAAAAATTCTCATTTAAGAAAGTTTTTTTCCAATTAACACGTCATTATTTTAAACTATTATTTAAAAAATGTGTAATTTTCGTTTAGTTGTATTGCTATGCATAATCCTTTAAATAATTTGGGGCCCCTTAGGAAGAGAGTCCTCAGGCCCAGGCCTAGTAGGCCTTTGCGGTAATCAGGCTCTGGGTCGCTATTGCTCTTGGAGGGGCGAGAGGGACATCTCTGGTGCAAGGTACATTCTTGAAAAAAAGTATATGCATTTTTAGAAGTAAAAGTATTAGATGAACAACAACGAAAAAAATCTTACTGTTTACTACTGTCACAGTAAGTTGAAATCCACGATATAAAATTGTAGATCCAAATCGGTCTGTATTGAATATCACTCCAAGTCTCCCGGTTGAAACATAAAAGGTTTTTCTTTCGTTCTTATCATAGTCTGATTGAGGTGTTCTCCCATGGTTACAGTACATTACTTGATTCCGATTATTGTTGTCATAAAGCTGTAAAAGAGAAATTATATTACATAGATTAGTGCCTGGGAAAGAGTAAAACTAAAAATGTAGCTGAATCTCATCAGTTTATCAGTGCGTCATTTAAGCGCATTTAGCGGACTATAGATACGAACATGGTGCACGTAAGTTCCGATTTAGACTGAAATCCATTGAGAAGGAATAAAAGAGAAAAGTAGGGTTTACAATCCAGTGACGAATTTAATTCCGCTGGATTTCGGGATTGGGAGCAGACAGTCCTCCGAGATCCAGCGGGATTAACTTTATTTTTCTAAAAGTTACATTTTAGTGTCCAATAGAAAAAGTTGTGCTTTTTAGGAATGACTGCTTTTGTTACTTGGAATAATAGTTTTCTGGAATTCCGTGCACCATTTGTAGAGTACTGCAAAGTCACATACCAATTAGCAAATATCGTTTGGTAAGCAAAAGTGTGCCCTTCACTTCGTATGGTATGAAAAGGGATTTCTGCGCAAAAAAATAATGCTATTGATGAAAACGCTTACTATGGCTCCATGTGGTTTTACGGACATTTAGTAAAAGATCCCCATTAACTTCATGACCATCTAAAATAGATTTTTCTTTCGTGCAGTCATGCTTGGCTTTTGCTCAAGAACTGCCAATTTCCGACAAAAACGATGTCTGTATGATTTGTGTATTGCCGTATCCAATTTAACTCGCATTCGGTATACCAAGCCAAGTTGCTACCTGTACCAATCATTGTATCAGTGCATTTGATTCATTACAGCAGGGAGTGAACGCTGATTAGTTTCACAACATTGCAGTATCAGTAGAGGTTTTTAAATAATTTCTCCAATTTTACCTCTCACTTATAAAAGAGACATTCGAAAACTTGAGCAGCTTAACGCAATGCGATTCACCATGTTTCATCCAAGTTTATGTTGCCTCTTTTAAATTCGTGCCGAATTTTATAAATTAGTCAGATAGTTCATCCAACTGAATTTTCAAGGTACCACCCACATTTTTACTTCCTTTTACAAAAAAGGAAGTATTGTATTCGCGAAAAAATTTTCCCTCAAAAATCGGCCTTAATTTCCATTTTGCTCACCCCCAAATAAATGTTGAGTTTTTTTTTCGACCCGACCACACGTACATATGTACCTAAGAACGTATAGACGCCCGAAATATCCATTCTGACGTTTCCCGAGTTAATAACAACGAGTTTTTTCGTGACGTCTGTATGTACGTACACTGTAAAAAATCTCGGAAAACTCTCTGAATATACAAAAAAGTTTTCCGTAATACACAGATTCGTACGCCCTCCGCAGTTTTCTGCTATAATCAAAAACCTTTCCCGTTTAGCAAGAAAGTAAGAGTCGACGCATGCGCAGCTCACACGGCAATTTTATAGTCCAGAGCAAATCCAAACTGAAATTTTCGAAAGCACGCAATAAAAACAAGTGCTGACTCATGTATGCGAAGTAACACTCATCAAGGGGATTAGTAGAAGTTTTGTTCCTCGCATGAATTCACTGAAGATAATTTTAAAGTCGTATATTTTCTTGCATATGTATCGTCATGAGATTGAATTTGAAGCTATGTCACTTATTTTTAAGTACGAAGTGCAAATTCTCGACGCATGCTCGCGGAAGGAATACAAACTGAAATTAAAAACCAAATAACTGCCGAGAGGACGCCATGTAAATTCATTGCGTCGCATAACCTGTGTAGGTAATTTACTTTTTTCTTGGATACTTTTCTTCTTTCTACCAAATGGGTAATTTTTGTTGGCAGAATTTTATTCTGTCATAAAAATCACCTTTTTGGTGACCAAAGCCTGCAAAAGACCACCACCGACGAATAGGTAAGTCGCGTTGCAACTCTATTACTTTAAAGAGATTTAGTTCATATAAATCTCGTTAAAAAAAAAAACTATTTTCTTCAGTATCATTTTTTCGTTGTGAACTATTGCAATTTGAAAATATTTTACATTACATAGAACACATATTTAAAGTGCAAGTGTGTCTAGTTTTATTCTGTAAAATTTATGAATTGAAGATTATAAAAAACTTTAAATAAGTGTTATTGTGTACTTTGTTTTTATGTGTCAATCTCAGTTAATATTTGGCTGAACATTTATGTATCAAGCATTATGAATTATATGTTATAATATGCAAATTGTCAGGTTTGATAGTTCGTCTTTAAGGTTGCATGTTTTCATTCTCTTCTAAACAGTGTAGCTAGATTGTATGAAGTAAAAAAAAAACTATCTCTTGTAATTAGGAACATAGTGCTTCAGTATTATCTAAATGACGATATCTCTTTAAATATTTGCATTAGCGAAACGCTTTAAATTAGTTAAATGCAGTGGTTGGAAAAACTACATTTCTTTTGTAGCGAACTACAACTACAACTAATTTAACACAAATGTAAACTACAACTACAACTACTTTTTCAAAATGTAGCAACTACAAACTACTTTTGAAATGCAGTCGCTACTTCGCTACTTTTTAAAAAATAAATAAATAAATAGCGTACACATACACACCATTTGAGGATTGAATGAAAAAATTAGAAAAATGTTCAGATTGATATATTGGTTCATTTGAACATGAAATATTGTAATAAATTATTTATTCTTTCTTTCCTTTTACTGAAACGATTCGTCAATCCAAACATTTTTTACCATTTGCACGAATATTCCCTGCAAGAAAGGATTAAGAAGTGGAAGGAATTCAACATTCAAAATTTTTAATCCTTTCCTAACAGTAAATAGCATTTCATTCAAGAAGTGTAACTCGGCTACTTGAAATTGAGATAAATCCAGTCATAATTTGATTTAAATTTTACATAGACATACATGTACATGAAATTGATTTAGATGATGAAAATCATCTTTTAAACAAAAGAGAAAAACTTTAATTTTCATTATATGAGTTAATTGTAAAGGAATTTATATTTCGTAGGAATTAATTGCTTTTGAGCTTCAAGCTAGGGTTCCGGACCTGGACACCATCTCTTTTCTTACGCCCCTTATAGAATGAAATAAAAGCATTTTTCAGTTTTAACAAATAACCTCAAAAATTCACAACGTTTAATAATTGACTTTTAATATGTTAATATATCAATACTCGATCAGTGAAAACTATCCCAAACGGTGCTACTAATTATCCGAAACATGAAACATAACTAAAAATACTTTACTCCAATGTGCAATTTTTAACAACAGTGGACTCTGGCTACAACTCGATTCGACTAACGCGAAATGTCTATATAGCGAGTTTTACTCGAGAAACGCATTTTGCAGCTGACACAAATTCCTCACCCGGAACACGAAATTTTTTGGAGTGGAAGCGCAGGGCTTATATCACCTTGTTTCTTGGGTACTAAATATTAGTTTCGTGAATGGAATTTCCCTTTAGCATCACTGAAAGCCAAAATTTCCCTTCACCGTACTTGTTGAAACATCAGATTGTTAACGTACAAATCGCCGCTCAGCATTTTTTTCTTTCTAAATATGAAGTTGGTGAAATATAATTTCACATAAGCGAGCTGTTTATCTAAAGTTTGAAACGCATCTCTCGCGTAAGTTGAGGTTCGACTGCATGTGCAAATGGCATTGATACCAAAAGCTTTTTGCTTAAGGATCATTCCATAGTGACTAACGTAACATTCGCAGCTGATTTTCAAACTCTTTCTACTTACACCGGGAGTAAAAATGAATGTATTTTGGTTTAATATGCAGATTTAAAATGTACAAGGTGACTATTTTTCATTTCCACCAAGAATTTGAAGCAAAATAAGCGCTGGCAGGTGTTTTTTCACCAAAAAAGGCATTGTGACTAACGTAACATTTTTGCAACCCTGAGAAACAATGCTTATGTTACGAGGCAAATTTTTCTGAAACTTACGCAGGCATTTAAAATTGGCCGATATATTTGTAAGAGGTAAACAATCTATTTTTAAAAATGTACTACAGATTTTTTACAGATGAATCTTTTTTGGCCCTTAATGGTACTTTTACGAAAAACTGTGTGTGACTAACGTAACGTGACTAACGTAACCATCGAATAATAAACAATGAATGCATATAAAAAAACTTTTATAATTGATTTCTTGCTCTTATATTACTTTTACACTTTTTAGGAACCTTATTTGTGTTGCATTATGGTTCTTTCTTTACTTTTTTTTCTATAATAGTGTAAGAAATTGAATGGAGGGATTCAGTTCAATTAACTCAATTTGAATGTACAAAAAAAAAATAAACAAATAAAAAAAATTGCTTTTACAAACTGAATAACATTATTCTTGGGCTAATTAAATCCTAAATATCTCTCTTTTAAAAAATTAACTTTATGCAAATTGACAGTTTCACCGAATTCTAGTATTTTGCCGATATACTAGTTATCGTCATAAGAAACTCCGCAGTATATTTCAATGGCATATTATTTTTTATGGTTTACTGATTCATCGAACGAATAGTGTTGTGCATGCTTTTGAATTAAAATGTAATATTGAGAAAAAAATATTCGAACGTTTTTGCAGAATGCGTTTTAATTCCAGATATCACCGCAAATGTTTGAATTTCTAAATGGTTATTCTTGCATTTTCCGAAATATATGGCAGCAGCGCTTATTGTCACTGTATCATGTAACATCTTCAAATGTTTTCCAACAAGCAGCCATTACTTCATTTTAATAATAGGTGGACATGCATTTTCTAAAAAATAGAGACGTTCTTCTTTGTTAAGACTGTATTTCTATTAACTTAATTCTTAAGCTTGGATTCTTGTGTTGAATGCACATTCAGCAGAGTACTCAATTTGCTTTACTCACCTTTTTTCTTTTTTAATATTTCTTTAAATTGGAAGTATTTTTATAAAGACCTTTAAAAAAGTATTTTTTTAAGTAAACAGAAGGTCTATACAATGTAATTTTACTGGTATTTTTCACCCTTTATATTTTTAATCAATATAGAATGCATGTATATTCAAAAATGTACATGAAAATGTATATTAAATTAAATAAGTTTAAATATTAGTAGTCATTTTTAAAATGTTACGTTAGTCACAGCTCAAATGTTATGTTAGTCACACTAATTATTTTATATCTACTGATACTGAAATAAATATTTTGCACTTTTTAAGAAGATATGATACACATGTAAGAAAATAAAAAGTGCTGTTTGGTTCAATCATCTGGTTCAGTTTTTAAGCAGACAATAGTACATTTTTGTGACTAACGTAACGTAAATATTTTCAGTGAAATAACCAAACTAATTAAAGTACTTATCTTATAATGTATGCAAAAATAACAGTCAATTTTATTGGGTCAACATCTAATCATTTAGAATAAACATAGTTCTTTTAAAAATTTGCAAAAATTTTTTCATTACACAAGAAAACGTAGACGCATGTTTTTTGCACATGCTAAGCCTTTTCTACATCCTCGCACGTTTAAAGCCAGATGAAAAATACCGAATGAAATTTTTGCAAACTGTTACTGGATTTATGTACTAAAAAGTATGCTGAATGAAATGATAGGTCACAATTAAGGGTTTGGGGAAAAAAAATTTGAGGCTGAGGTTGACATTTCTATGGAATGACCCTTAACGGGCAAAGTTTTCATGAAACGGAAAAAAATCGTTTCTTTCTTTCTAAGCCATGCTCTATTCAAGGCGAATATTGGGAAAATGTGAAAGTTTCTATGCCAAACAAACTAATGGCGCCAAACAGATACAACGTATGGCGTCAAACTAATATGCCAGAGGTCAGCTCGTATTTTTCAGTCTTACGAATCTGATAGGTGCGAGTTTTACTTGCGTAAGACTTACACTAGTCAGATTCGTTTAAAAATGCGGTTTTTTTTTGAGCAATCACGATTGTTTATTGTTCTCACTGGACTGTTTTGATGTCCTTTGATTTTATTTTCCCACCGCCACCCTCCGCACCATCACCGCCGACCGGGTCCTCACAATGCTGCTCCTATAGCGAAAGCCGTCTCCAGGTTGCATCCATGTCCTACACACACGCGCATACATACACAACTACACACACACGCACGCACACACACACACACACAAACACATACACACACACACCTACACAAATACACAAACACATACACACAACTACCCACACATTAATGCCTGCACACAGACACAAACACATATGCCTACACACATACACATACCCCCTACACACAAACACACACGCCTACATACACACACTCGTGATTGCGAAAAACATAATTTGAATTCAAGATGTCAAAATTCAAATTATTATTATTTTTTTTAAACTTTATTCAAAAGTAGTTTTTAGAAATCGCTACAAACTACTTTTTTTTGTAGCGAACTACTCGCTACTCTACTTTTTTTAAAAAGTAGTGCGCTACACTACAAACTACTAAAAAAATGTAGCTACTACAGTAGCGTCGCTACTTCCAACCACTGGTTAAATGTGTATTAATTTCTTTAACAAATAGATGCATATATGTATTTAAAATTGTCTTCATTTTTTTCTTTTTACGAGCCTCAATTTTACCAAAAGCAAAAAAAAAAAAAAAAAAAAAAAAAACTTAAAATAATTTTGTATTTTTACACCATATTAAAGTATTTGACTTATAATTTATATGATACTTTGATTTATAATTTATATGATACTTTGATTTATAATGTATATGATACTTTGATTTATAATGTATATGATGTTGCTTTTTCAAGGGGGGGGGGGCGCTTCATAGCATTTTATGGGTGCACCATCACTCTTATGGGGGGGGGGGATTCTCGTATATATGAAATGGAATAATCATGTAATAGAGTTCAATGTTTTAATAAATAAAATGTATAATGCATTTTGCGCACAGTGTAAAAATAAAATCAGTAACCTATTTTGAATAAGTATTTATATTTGTGATGAGCTGGAAAAGGGCAAGAACAGAAGAATCAACCCGAATGGTTCCAGCAGGGGGACTTGGTGTCATATTTAAATTCATCAATTTCTCTGTTGATACTTTTCGGTACACTTTGTTCGTCAGAGAAATTGACTTGAGGTGAACGAATTCCAGAACGCGAAGGGTAGGTAAGTCCTGTCAAATTTTATCCGAAGATAAAAGCTATCAAGTTTGATACAAGATATGTTTTTAAGTTCTGCATTAAAAATACAATATGTTGATAGTTTTGTCTTGAAAATATTGAGAGAAAAACTGAAGTTTAAGATTGTTTAACAAACAATCCCCACTTTTCAGAAGATACCCCCACTCCAATTCCCCGACGATTCTGTGATTAGGAATGAAACTACTAGATTATTTCATAATTTTTCAAAAATTTATAACTGTGCATATGTTATGCTGTTAACCATGCTATTTGTCATTAGAAATTCAAAAAAAAAAAAAAAAAAATCCACGAATGATTCTAAAATTGCTTGTATTATTGCTCTTAGATATGAAAGAATTGAAACTGATATGGTATGCAATACTATAATAAAGAATTATATTTTAGAAAAAATCACGGAAAAAGGATTCCGAAATTCTCGGAAACGTTTTTGAAAATTGTTTGGAGAATTCCAAAATACTCGGAAACGTTTTCGAAACTTTCATGAACCACAGCTGCACAGAATACTCAGAAACTTTTCTGGAAATTACGGAAAGAGGATTCCGAAATACTCAGAAACGTTTCTGAAAATTACAGAAAGAGGATTCCGAAATACTCAGACACGTTTCTGGACATTACAGAAAGAGGATTCCGAAATACTCAGAAACGTTTTTGAAACTTTCATGAACCACAGCTGCACGATATACTCAGAAACGTTTCCGGATTTTTTTTTACAGTGTATGTATGTGCGTATGTGTGTATGTATGTCGCATAACTCAAGAACGGTATGTCCTAGAAAAATGAAATTTGGTACGTACACTCCTAGTGGAGTCTAGTTTTGCACCTCCTTTTTTGGTTGCATTCGGGTGTTTCTAAAGGGGTCTTTTGCACCTTTTTGGGGGGGGGGGATTCAGTGTTAATTTCGATGCAAACTCAAGTAGTGTTATAATTTGGAGGACACTTGGCGATTTATCGCCTGTCTTTTGGTCGCCAAG
The DNA here is from genome assembly GCF_026930045.1 of Uloborus diversus. Lineage (NCBI taxonomy): Eukaryota > Metazoa > Arthropoda > Arachnida > Araneae > Uloboridae > Uloborus > Uloborus diversus. The sequence goes on along the minus strand of NC_072733.1, from coordinate 179,731,241 downwards.
TTTTGTCGCCAACTTGGCGAAAAATTTGGCAATTTTTTTTTAAATTTAAATTTTTCAATTTGGCCACTGTTGGTGACATTTAGAGAGTAAACTATTGAATCACATTAAAACTGCGAGTAATAAGGAAATGACATTAAATTAGAGTAAAAGGAAGTCATGTGCAGTGGCGGATCCAGCCAATTGTTTTGGGAGGGGCCATCCGAAATTTTTGAACTAACTCCGAACTCCCCAGAAATTTTATTGAAATGAAGTTTTAAAAACTCAATTTTCGGGGTATCGGGACATTAGGTGAGGGGGTGGATTTAGGAATCTCCTTTGAAAATGTTTCAAAATTTAAATTGCCGAGTAATTTTTGAAAATTAGGAAACTAAAAACGCATTTTGTCTATTTTTGATGATGTACCGAGAAATGTCAGGTTTCAGGTGCTGGCCCCAAAATACTTTTTGAAAATAAAACTTAGAAACCAAAATATTCTGTCATTATACATTGAGAAGCTAGAAGAGGAGGGATGCTCTTCTAGCTCTTCAGCTGTCCATCCTAAAAATGCACCTTTAGGTAATGTTTGCTTACATTTAAGGAAGAGTGAAGGTGCTTAGAATCCTTCCTTCCTAGAAATATTTTGCATTTGAGGCTCTAAAATTTCGATTTTTAACTTTTTTTATACATATTTTAGAAAGGGATGGAAAATTCGTGAGCCCCTCCAAAAACCTCCTTTTAAAGCTATCATCACGATATAAACTAGGGAGGGAGGGGGTCCTATCAAAGATCGTTTGTAATTGAAGTCCCTAAAATTTTCATTTAAGTTGCTTTTAAGCAAGTTAACTGATAAGGGCTGGATAAGCTAGTTTCCGTTGACATTTTTTCCAAATAAAAGACTTAAAATGCAATTTTTTGCTACATATCAAGGCATTTGGGAAAGGGCATGGAAAAAGGGGGTTCTCCCCCTAGTTTCGAAATTAAAGCCATAAAAACGAAAATTTAGGCACTCTTTGGTCTTGTGAACAATAGGTATACTCTGAGAACAGCAGCATTTAGAGATCGTCCACAAGTGTCTGTAGTTGGAATCAAGAAATGATGTAAAAGATGGAGAAAAATTTTGGAAATAAAAGTTTTGTTTTGAGGGTAGGGACATAATTTATCTCTCAATTAAGGCTTATGCTTCTTTTTCAGTATAACACATGTGTTAAATTTTGTTATCTTCTCATCATATATTTTTTCCTTTTTTTTCTTAAAAAAAAGTTCTACAATCACAAGGCTTTGGGAGGGGCCATGGCCCCCATGGCCCCCCCCTCTAGATCCGCCCCTGGTCATGTGATGCACACATCAGCCCGTTTCTTTTAAATCATACTGTACAGCAGCACTTACCAGGGCAACCAATGCTGTCTCTTGTGACAAAACAGAGGAGTGACTCTCCTACAGTTTGTACTGGTCATATTTAAGTTTTAAAAGTTGGTATTTTACATCCCTTTACTTTCCACTGCCTCAGAAAGGTCGAGGAGTTGCGAATGAAAATAACAAGTTAATATCCTACAGAGTCACCGCTTTGTTCAATGACTGTTATTAGTCCATTAGTCAGCGTTGAAGCAAGTAAAGATAGTTTCTTTTTTGATATTTTTTAAGCATTCCTGACCCTATTGATACCTTTCCCTCGCTGCTGTCTCTTTCCAAACAGATTGCGCAATGCACAAGCAAATACCAAATATTTTCCATTGGGCTAAAAAACTGGTCTTCATTATGGTTAATCAAGCAGACGGACCTCATTTGCGTCAAACCGCAAGCTTTCGTTGAACAAGCAACATGAATGTTGGAATTATAAAGTTGAAATGTCCATTCTTCTGATGTATATAGTGGGGCATTGAACCGCCCAGCATATCTTGATACTTATCTGAATTTATTTTGTTGTCAATTATCATTGGTAGCGTTCCATTAGAAACAAAAACTCCCCATACTACTATACTTTATCCCATATTGCCATTTGAAAAAGTTTTTTTTTTTTTTAAACATCATATTAGTATTTTTCAAAGTTTCTGGCCCATCAAAATTAAACTTCAACTCATACGAATAAAACCACATCTTTCCATATATATCTGAGTGAAACATTTTGGCAAGACCGAAGCAAACTAATTCATGCTTCTTTGCCAAGGGAGTTAGATGCTGCAATTTTGCGAACTCGGCCCTATGGTTGGAACTCGAAATATTGCGGAAGCATTGAAGACTGAAAATATAATTGAATATTTATTTTTTGTGCGAAAAAAAATACTCCTGTCGTGAAATGGTTTCAGATTTTTCTTTATTTGCTATTACTTAAGATAGTGTCAGCAAACACACTCACACAAATTCGATAAATATTTGAGCCCAGAGCATACTGTGGGCAACTGTAGAACATTCTGTCTCACTATTCCAGAAGATAGACGAAAATGATAGTCGTTAAACATGTTTTGATGCAAGCTTTGTTTTAAAACCATCGTAAATGTAAAATAAATATGTAGCCCATAAAAACGAGCCCTCTGGGAGCAAAATTTTGAACTAATTTTTTTTATTCGCTCAAACATATTCTATTTTTTTCATTAAGTTGTGCGCAAAATTTTATTAGTTCCTGAGCAATACTTTTGTCACTTAAAAAACCAAACCCTGCGGCTTGACAGCCCGTGAGGGCCAATGCCCACTGTGCTCAACTCAGTTTTTCTGACCAGGGGCTCTGGAGTGTGAGGCAGATGTTCCGGTTAGGTGGTCAGCTTAACGCGAAACCCACAGCGTTTGGTTCCCAAGTACGCTTGGTACTCATTTTATCGACCAACTGAAGGGATGAAAGGCTGAGTCAGAGTCAACCATGCCCAACCCGAGAATTGAACCCGAGCCTCTGGCGTGGGAGTGCGAAGCGCTACCACTGAGCTACTGGCTTAATAAACAGTTGTGCCACTAAACAAACTTAAAGTTGGGTCATTTAATTTTAGCCCCCCCCCCCCCCGCGCCGCACAGTGACTGGTAAGAAAGTGCATTACTTGCAAAAATTCACATTTTGAAGAATTTCTCGAGAAGTAGTAAGTCGGATTCGGTAACTTATAAAAAAAATTCTAGTTGAATCTTGAATATCTTAAAAACTTAAAATGATATCGGCAACCTAATGAGCCAGCTTTCAACTAGTCTCGGATAGGTGACGAATCGTAAATAATCGTTCACAAATATGTTTTTTTTTTTTTATCACGAATCACACTGAATGATTTCAGGCAAGTGTTGAACTTTTTTCATCTATCACTATATATATATATATATATATATATATATATATATATATATATATATATATATATATATATATATATATATATAGTACGTATTTTTAAATATTACATGAAAATGTACGACATCGTTAAATGAAAAATGATCCAAAGCGCACTTTTAATCCTTCTTCTTTATTTAACGGGGTTCGGTGTAACAACCTCCCGTTTTTGCAGCGGGGACTCTGTTGCGGTGAGTATGGCTGGTATATGGCGGCGAAAATGGTATCGATCGATAGCGGTATATGTGTTAATTGCAGTAGTTGAAATGCCGTGGCGTAAATAAGAGCATCGTCGTGTGTTGTGGAGGAATATGGTCGTGATGTTGGTTTTGTGATTACTATTTAGCGAACATTTTGCACTTGGTTCCAACTTGGCCGATATGACTTTGTTCCAGATAGAAAAATCATTCACGCTTGAATACCACACTTTAGAGCCACAGGTACATTGAAGACAAAAACGCCTGGCAGCCTTCATATTATAACAACGCTTAAAACTGTGGCACATTTTAGAGTGTCCATCCAGCAAAGTGATCTTAAAAATGGGAATCGTTTGATGGGATATTCGAACCGAATGGGAAAAACTTGCCGAGTGGTGCTCAAAGAACCACTATCACGAATATACTTCTCCACAACATACGACGACGCTCATCGCAACACGCCATTGCTACTGCAATAAACTCAGAATTACTCTGTGCGGCAAAAAAAAAAAAAACTTCAAAATGCTTCTGACATTTAGTCGGCTGATTCTTATGTAAAATGACCCCCTGAATCTGAATATGACCT